>NC_091330.1:20645645-20710481 GCF_038502225.1 Cherax quadricarinatus | reverse complement strand
AATTATGTTTGTGTGCTTATTGTGTTGTATACAACGAGTGTATATATATACATTGCACCTTACTTTGGTCTCATAGGCCACATAAGTTATGTGAAAAAATAAAATAGTGAAAAAAACAAAAAACCTTCAATTACAAGTAAACTAAAGTTTACCGGGTGAGCGGCAGTCGCCACTGTTGCCATACGCGGCTCATTTTCTGCAAACTTCACGGCTCTATATCTCGGTAAGTACCGATGGCAAAAATTTTTTTTTGGGACTAAAACACTCAGAAAAATAATCTTAACATTTTCATAAGAAAAAATAATTTTTTTTTTTTTGAATATTTGGCGACATAGAATGACAGTTTCAGAGAGGGGCCTGAAACAGTCAAAGGGTTAAGAGTCTTCAATCTTTCTTCATAAGGAAGATTTCTAATGCTATGTATTAATTTAGTCATCCTACGCTGAATGTTTTCTAACGAATTTATGTCCATTCTGTAATATGGAGACCAGAACTGAGCTGCATAATCTAGGTGAGGCCTTACTAATGATGTATAAAGCTGCAGTATGACCTCTGGACTTCTGTTGCTTACACTTCTTGATATAAATCCCAGTAATCTATTTGCCTTATTACGTACGCTTAGGCATTGCTGTCTTGGTTTAAGGTTGCTGCTCACCATAACCCCCAAGTCCTTTTTGCAATCTGTATGGCTAAGTTCTACATCATTTAACTTATAAGTACTAGGGTTATGGGCACTCCCAAGCTTCAGAACCTTGCATTTATCTACATTGAACTGCATCTGCCACTTTTCTGACCAAGAATAGAGTTTGTTTAAATCCTCCTGAAGTTCCATAATATCTACGTTTGAATCAATTATCCTACCTAGCTTTGTGTCATCGGCGAATTTGCTCATATCACTAGTAATTCCCTCATCAAGATCATTGATATATATTATAAACAACAACGGGCCCAAGACTGATCCCTGTGGAACGCCACTTGTTACAGATCCCCACTCGGATTTAACCCCATTTATGGACACTCTCTGCTTCCTGTCAATGAGCCATGACTCGATCCACGAGAGCACTTTTCCCCCAATGCCATGAGCTGCCACTTTCTTTAACAGTCTATGGTGTGGAACTCTATCAAAAGCCTTACTAAAATCTAAGTAAATAATATCAAATTCTTTATCGTGGTCAACAGCCTCAAAAGCTTTACTGAAGAAAGTTAATAAATTAGTTAGACAAGACCGGCCTCTTGTGAATCCATGCTGAGTATCATTAATCAAGCTATGCTTATCGAGATGGCTTCTTATAATCTCAGCTATAATTGACTCTAGTAATTTGCCTACAATTGAGGTCAGGCTTATTGGGCGGTAATTTGACGGTAACGACTTGTCCCCTGTTTTAAAAATAGGAATTACATTAGCCATCTTCCACATATCAGACACTACACCTGTTTGAAGAGATAAATTAAAAATATTAGTTAATGGTTCACAGAGTTCCATTTTGCATTCCTTAAGAACCCTTGAAAAAACCTCATCAGGACCCGGCGACTTATTTTGCTTCAGTCTGTCTATCTGCTTCACAACCATTTCACTAGTGACTGTGATGTTACATAATTTATCTTCTTCTAGCCCACTATAAAAATTAATTACTGGAATATTGTTAGTGTCTTCCTGTGTAAAAACTGAGAGAAAATAATTATTAAAAATCGAGCACATTTCATTCTCTTTGTCAGTAAGGTGCCCATAGTTATTTTTAAGGGGACCTATCTTATCTCTAACTTTTGCTCTATAGACCTGGAAAAAACTTTTTGGGTTAGTTTTAGAATCCCTAAGAACTTTAATTTCATAGTCCCTTTTAGCTTTTCTTATCCCCTTTTTAATGTCCCTCTTAATGTCAATATACTGATTCATAAGATGACCCTCACCTCTTTTGATACGCCTATAAATTCCTTTCTTATGCCCTAGTAGATATTTGAGCCTATTATTCATCCATTTTGGGTCATTTCTATTTGATCTAATTTCTTTATATGGGATAAACGTTCTTTGAGCAGCATGTATAGTGTTCAGAAAACTGTCATATTGATAGCTCACTTCGTTACCCCAGTCAACAGATGATAAGTGTTCTCTAAGCCCATCATAATCTGCTAAGCAAAAATCTGGGACTGTTACTGAGTTATCGCTACTATCGTACTTCCATTCAATGCTAAATGTAATTGATTTGTGGTCGCTAGCACCCAGTTCCTCTGAAATTTCTAAATTATTAACAAGGGATTCATTGTTTGCCATAACTAAGTCAAGCACTGGTGATAAGAAGACAGCCAGTAACCTATACTCGATTTAATAGATTGAAGTTTGTTGCCGAGCATAGTAGACCAATGTTGTTGCCAATGGGTGTGAAGGTGGGAAGATATTGCAGCAAAATAGTCCGTAAATGGAATACCTCTATATGAAACTGGTAGGTCATGTACTGCTGACCGCGCAGCAGTGTCTGCCTGTTCATTGCCCTGTACGTCAACATGACCAGGGACCCAACAAAAAACAATACATGTAAAGATGCGGCATAGCCAAAGTTGGATACGGAGGACTAAGGGGTGAGGTGTATCAAATTTCTGTATAGCCTGTAAAGCACTAAGGGAGTCTGAGACAACCACAAATGATGACACAGGCATAGATGCAATACGGGTAAGTGCTGCAAGGATGGCATACAATTCAGCAGTAAAAATACTAGCCGAAGATAGTAAATGCCCTCGTACGATGCTGTCCGGAAACACTGCTGCGAATCCTACGCCGTCAGAAGACTTAGAGCCATCTGTGTACACAGCAATGGCATGAGAATGAGAGTAGAAGTGGTCAAGAAAAAGAGAGCGGGAAGCGACCATAGACAGTTGGGCTTTCGAGCAAGGGAGAGAGAAAGAACAGACTCGAACAGCTGGAACTTCCCAAGGGGGTAGGGAAAAGTGAGATGCTACATGAACATAGAAAGGTGGTAATTGAAGAGAAGACAAGAGCGAATGAAGGCGAAGAGAGAAGGGACGAAGTAAACAGGGGCGGCGAACAAATAAAGAATGTCTACTAATATCAGTGACCATTCTATAAATGGAAGGATTGCGGAGATCATGAGAGCGTACATAGTAGCGAAGGCAATGGGCATCACGGTGATCGCATAAGGATGGAAGGTTCGCTTCTGCATAGAGGCTCTCGACAGGGGAAGAGCGAAAAGCACCAAGGCATAAACATAATCCTTGGTGATGAATGGGGTTAAGGCTAGAGAGAGTAGCAGGAGATGCCGCTGAATAGATCTGGTCACCATAATCAAGTTTCGATAAAATGAGGGTGGAATGTAGGCGAAGGAGGGTTCGACGATCAGCTCCCCATGAAAGATGAGCAAGGGTTTTAAGAAGGTTCAGCCGGCTGTGACAAGTTGCCTTCAAAGAGGTAATGTGAGGTTTCCAGGATAACCTACGGTCAAAGAGGAGGCCCAGAAACTTGACTATCACGTTCAGGGATACGGGAGCCATAGAGGTACAAAGGATGATCGGAGATGACAGAGCGTCTAGTGAAAGTAATTTGGTGGGTTTTAGTGCTGGAAAATTTAAACCCATGTGTGGTGGCCCAATTAGAAACATGGTCGACTGCATGCTGGAGAGAAAATGTAATGAGGTGACAGTCAGCGCCTGCACAGGCAACAGCGAAGTCATCAACATAGAGTGATGACCAAATATTTGATGGAAGACTAGAGGCCAAATCATTAATAGCAAGGAGAAAAAGTGTTGTGCTCAGAACACATCCCTGGGGGACACCTTCAGCTTGGATAAAGTCCGGGGAGAGCATATTATTAACCCAAACACGGAAATGCCTGCCAGTTAAAAAGTTCTTAAGGAAGGATGGTAGATTGCCTTGAAGGCCTAAGGAGTGGGCTTGGGCTAAAATATTATACCTCCAAGTTGTGTCATGTGCCTTCTCAAGGTCAAAAAATATGGCAATAACTGAGTGGTTATTCGCAAAGGCATTATGAACATACGTATCCAAGCGTAGTAAGGGGTCTATGGTAGAACATCCCTTACGAAAGCCATATTGACGAGTGGAGAGACTGTTGTGTGTCTCTTAATACCACACTAAACGTCTATTTACCAGGCGTACCATCACTTTGCAAACTGCACTGGTAAGAGCAATGGGACGATAGTGGGAGGCTTCATGTCCCGTAGTGCCTGGTTTGCGGAAAGGGAGAACAATGGCAGATTTCCACAGCTGTGGAAGAACTCCTTGTGACCAAATAAGATTGTAAAGGCGTAATAGGACTGCAAGGGCTGACTGATGTAAATGTTGTAGCATACAAATATGAATGTCGTTGGGCCCAGCTGCCGATGATCGGCAAGCTGAGTGTGTTGCCTCCAGTTCTTGAAGTGTAAAAGGCACATTATACTGTTCTTCTCTGAGAGAAGAAAAGTCCAAGGGTGCTAACTCTCTGGCAGACTTTGAGGAAAGAAACGAGGGGCATAGATGGAGTCCCTGAGAAATACGGACCAGATGATTGCCAATTTCATTGGCAACATCTAGTGGGTTCGCTATATCAACACCGGCAACCCGCAGAACAGGAGCCGGGTCAGGAGAATATTCACCACTCAGTTTTCGTACTTTTTTCCAGACTGCACTCATAGAGGAAGCAGAGGTGATGGTGGAGTCATAATCTCGCCAGCAAGTGCGTTTAGCGTCATGGATGACACGGCGAGCGATCGCACGCTTCTGCTTAAAATCAAGAAGTCTCTCCGTGGTTCTATTGTACCAGTACCTGCCCCATGCAGCGCGTTTCAAACGTACTGCATGAGCACAAGCAGGAGACCACCAAGGCACGCATTTCTGAGAATGCCTGCCCGAAGTTTGGGGTATACAATTAGAAGCTGCGGTTAAAACGGAGGACGAGAAGAGGTGTAAAAGCTCATCAATGGAGGACGAAGAAGGAACCTCTCTAAAAACAGTTAGGTGTGAGTAAAGGTTCCAATTTGCCTGATCAAATTGCCAGCATGGGATGCGAAGAGGTGGTGAATATGAAGGGGAAGTAAGAATGATTAGGAAATGATCGCTGTCATGTAAGTCCGGGAGAACAGACCAAGTGAAGTCTAATGCAGCGGAGGAAGAGCAGACTGAGAGATCGATGCAAGAGAAAGTATGAGTCCAAGGATCAAAATGGGTGTGAGTACCTGTATTTAAAACATGGAGGGGGTGGGTGGCAAGAAAAGCCTCTAACTGAATGCCACAGGAATCACAGTGAGACCCTCCCCAGAAGAAATGATGGGCATTAAAATCGCCAAGTAACAGAATCTGTGGCGGTAATGACGAAACAATAAAGGCAAAATCTGGAATAGGTAATGCCCGAGAAGGAGAGAGATATAAAGAACAGAGCGTATACCACCTATGCAAGTGGATACGGGCTGCTGTGTAATGCAGCGAAGTATGAACAAATAGCTGATGGTACAGAATATCAGTGCGTAGAAGAAGGGCACTTTCATTAAAGGTCCCATCAGGAAAAGGATCTGAAGAATACAATAAATTATAGCCTGAGATGGGAGAGATAACAGCAGAGTGTAATTTTGGTTCCTGTAAGCAAACACCAACAGGGGAAAACTGGGAGAGTAACATCTGAAGCTCACCCCGATTACCCCTGAGACCACGTATATTCCACCGTAAATAGGCCATGATTGGCAATGATAAGATACTTGAAATCCGCAGGTAAGGGTTCCTACGGACTAGAGGGGTTAGAAAAGTCCACATGCAGAGGCAGCGGAAAACGTTCAAGCAGCGAAGGAACGGTGCGCTGTGAAGAAAGGAGTTGCGCAGATGGAGGAGAGGAGAGAGAAGGAACAGAGGGTGGATCAGTGTTCATTGATGGTTTGGTCTCTGCAATATATTCAGAGATTGCTTCAAGTGTTTCGGAATTCAGAGACGTCGTATGGGAGACAATATCGGAGATGGTAGGGGCAGGATGAGTAAAGATTGGAACGGTAATGGACTGTACCAAGGTAGGGGGGGCAAAAGGGTGTAGGGAACTGGAGAAGAAGTATGGAAGGGGGCAGAAGAGGCAGAAACCTGGGAGGTGCATAAGAGGAAGAAACCTGGGAGGGAACAGGGGAGGTAGGTATAGTACGAGGAGAAGGGTGAACCTCTACACTTGTAACAGAGCCAGTGAGAGGGAAAGAACCCAGTACAGAGACAGGGAAGGTAAAATGAGGAGGTGGAAGTAGGGAAGGAGGGGTTAAAGGACCTTTTTTTGACTTCTGAGAAGTAGAGGGACGATTGCGAGGAGGTGTCGTACGAGGTCTCGTCGATACTGAGGCTTGTGAGGGAGAACACTAAGAAGCGTGAACAGACTGAGGCGTTGAAGTAGGGATGTCTGAGCCTAGGACAGCAAAGGAATTAGATACAGGAGTGACTATGGGAGAGGGAACCACAGAGGAGGCTGCAGAAGATGGGACCCCAGAAGTGGGGGGACGTTTTGAAACATGGGAATAAGAAACACGAGGTAGTCTCCCTCGGAGGTGGAGATGAGAAACTGCCATGGCATAAGGGAGACCTTCTGCCTCTTTGAGGTAACGGATTTCCCGCTCATTTAAGTTGACTTGGCAATGGCGAGAGTACGAAGGGTGAGCCTCATGACAATTAAGGCAAGAGGGAGGTCGATTGCAAGACGTATTAGAATGGTCATCGGCACCACAGACTGGGCATTCGGCTATGGATCTGCAATATTTCGCTGGATGGCCAAATTGCCAGCAATTTCTACACTGTTGCGGTGTAGGGATCACCTTTCGAACTTGTAACCAATGTCCTGCTACATAAACTGAGGATGGGAGTTCACGGCTGTCAAAAGTTAAACGAGCTACATTGCGGATTGGGAGATCTTGGAGTTCCAGCTGTTCAAGAATGTCAATGCCACATGTCTGGAAATTTTGTTGAACTATGGTATGGGGCAGAATGACGGTACCACTACAAGAATTGAGGGAATGATGTTTTTCAATAGTGACAGGAACAGTATCTATATGGGAAAGAAGAGAAAGATCATGAGCTTGGGTAGCATTCTGTACAGTGATGATGCACGTACCGCTCTTAAGAGCATGAAAAGAAATATCTTTACCAACATGGCGTAGGAGTGCCTTGCCAATACTGTGGTCGGAAAGATAGGCGGTAGAGGAAGTCGGTCGTAAAGTGAAGAATTTAGTCCATTGTGCAGTCTGAAACTGAGCGTGGAGAGGGAGTGCAGGACGTGTTGATCTTTTCTGAGAAGAATGAGAAGGTGGAGAAGTATCATCAGCAGGTAACTGTCGTTGGCATTTAGGCATGGGACCAGAATTGGTCCGACGTGGAACGGGCCGGCGATTCGAAAATTGCCACACTGTAGAGGGAGAGGCCGGAAGCATAGTCAAAGGAGAGCAGAGGTCAGATAAATCAAAGGAGTCAGTCGAGACCTCAGTACCTGAAGCGGGTGAGGAAACAGCACCGGCAAGAGGTACAGAGGTATGAGGAGTGTCCGAAGAGTGGTCCAAAGACGAGGCGGGGTCAGAACAGGGTGCGGTATCAAGAAGGGGCCCGGGGGAATCAGGTTCATGGACTAGGGCTGCCATGGTTAGGTTACTTCCTTCTTTTTGTTTTGAAGGAAAAAAAGAAAGAAGAAAATAAAAATAAAAAAAAGAATAAAAAAAGGGGGGACCGGGGAGGGATAGTTCCTAGGAGGAATGAAAGGGCCAGAAATCTCCCTCTGCGCCCAAGAGGACCTCAGCACCGTAAGTACCGTAGATGCAGCATGGAACCCGTGCCATACCATACCCATCATGCCAGTAAACTAGCAATCCGGGATAGCAACCTCACATCTGCCGAGCTACCTCAGTGGACAAAACAGAGGGCGGCTGGATATCCACCACAAAGCATACCTCCTTCGGCCACCACCCCCGGAATCCGAAAGGTGGCTTCCAGAGATACACCCGTTGCCTGAAAGACACCCAAAGCCACTCTCCGGGATACCGGAGAGAGATTGGGACATCCCCAGGCGACCCAGATTCCACAGCAAACTACGCCACCACCAAGAACCTAGGAACTAGCACGCCTGTGGGAAAAATCCCAAAGGCCAAAAAGAGGAAGGGCAAAAGGGAGGGGTGGGGAGGGGGAGGAGGAAAGGGAAAAGGGGAGGATGGGATAGGGAAGGGGGGATTGGGAGGTAATTAGGTTCAGTCTGAGGAAGGAGACCGACAGGTCTAATTCCTCAGACCAAGAACCTCTTCACCACGCCAAGGAGCCCCCCTTGAAGAGGTAATCCATTCCAGACACCCAAAAATATTAGCAAAAAAAAATGGAATGGATAAATGAACATTTAAATAATTTTTACCTTTATTGAAGAGTCTTGTTGGTGTATGCAAAACAGTGAGGAGAGGAGAGGGAGACGAGTTTATTGTTTCGAGACAGGATAAAATGCTTAAATATGATGCTTAATTATCTATCGCAATTTATCTAATATGACATAATAAACAATATTAATTAAGATAGAAACATGATATATACTCTAGAATGAATAAAATATGTCATTACATAGTGGTGGTGGTGTTGTTGGGTTTATGAGGGCCACTGACATCATAAGCCGTACATATAGTGGTGGTGGTGGCGGCAGCAGAGGCCACCACCACTATTCACACTGAAACAATGTACGTAATTTATAAATAAGAAATATTTACACTTACCTTGGAGGAGATGCTGGCACTGGTTTAGGGTGGTGGAAGATACGCAGGGCGGCATTTATTGTCATTGGCCCTATGTACCAACATTGGAGGAGTCAGTTTCATGTCGTCCTTTTTCTACCGCTTAACTTTCTTGCTACACTGTTAATGCTACACTTTATCGCTGGCTGGCGCTACATCCTTTATCGACTCCTGCTGCTTTAGTATCGTACATATCGTAGAATCGCCGCATCATTGAAGAAGGCACATTCTCCCCTCTTTCTTCCTCCTTCACTTTCGTACTTTGCTTGGAGTTCTTTCTTGAATTCTATCATGTTTCTCACTTTCTTTACCAAAGGGCTGGCACTAGGAACTTTCTTTGGGCCCATGGTGGCTTATTTTGCAGTTGCACTCAATCAATAACCACAAAAACAATGCATAATCATATGCGGAATCTTCCTCACCCAGACACACAACCAGACTCACGAATGCAGCAGGTGGACGCGTCTAATACGGCCAATCTCCAAAATAATGGCCAATAACCGGGATATAATTTCGGCTCAAAAAGCGGGCAAAAACCGAATTGGCCAATATCCAGAACAGCCGATAGCCAATGGCCCACTGTACCTGTTTTTGTATGCCAGCAGATTTATGATACACCAAGCTCAAATTTCAGTATTTTTCTTTTTTTTTATAATTGAGGAGTAGTGCTAAATCTGAATTTTATCTGAATAGGAAATCAAGGTGGAGTTCCTTTTATCAAGAGTCCCCTCACAAGCACCAAGGTCCTCCCTCAAGATGTCTTATTCTAAGTTTGGTGGAACATATGATGCCTTTCTACTCATCACTCCCCCACACAAGTTTTATGAAACATTTACAGAAGAGCTCCTCAGTGCTGAAGAAAGTTTGGAGAGCTTCTGTGCAAGGGTTTGCTACAGCCTTATGTGCTAGCTGTCCTACTCATTGAGCCTTCATCACACTCTGCTTTTTACCTTTTAATTCCTTAACTTTTTCAGAGCTCAAGTAGAGATGAATTGGAAGAGGAAGAAGACTATGAAGATGAGGAGGAGGAGGAACAACATGCAAGGAAAAAGACCAAGAAGCATCAACGTTCTAGGTGGCTGTAATAATATCCTCCAAAACCTCAGCATCCTATACATCACAGCAAGTCATCCTCACATTCATGGTGAAATTATTTAAAAACTAAAGGAAAAGATAGCCTTCACTTACAAACGGTATAAGCTGATATTTTTTTTATTAAGACATCGGCCGATTCCCACCAAGGCAGGGTGGCCTGAAAAAGAAAAACTTTCATCATATATATGAGGTTTTATCCACATCTGCAAGAAATAACCCTTTTTTTTTTAATTTTGTCTGTAAATTAAAGCTCCAATAGTATGGAATAACTTACCTGATGTGCCTACTGTATCAGCCACCTTCATAACAGACAATAAAAAACAACTACTTTAATGATGTATATTCTGTTATGCTAGATTACAAAACCACCTAACCTGTATGTAGGGCTAACATCTGCTGTCATTCATATATCCTAACTATATTATGTCCATTATTTTTTTAAAACTCATATTAATTATACTGTATGTCACACCACATTAGATGTCACAAATAAATTAAGACAGTTCTCCAAACAAAAGAATGTAATGATAGTTGTTAGAGTGCAATGAACACTTTTCCGTGTTGAAAGAAAACCCCATATGTTGACGAGAGACAAAACTGATAGGTGTGCTTGCGCTTGTGTACAGCCAAAGATTTTAACTCTGCAACCACATATGTATAGGCGAGTACACACATGCTTGAAATCTGTGAACATACTTTTTTTTTTCCAACACACTGGCCATCTCCCACCAAGGTATTGTGACCAAGAAAGAAACATTTTCACCATCATTCACACATAATCACTGTCTTTACAGAGGCACACAGATATGACAGTTCATATGTCACTCCAAACAGCAAATATCCCAAAACCCTGCTTTAAAGTGCGGGCATTGTATTTCCTACCTCCAGGACTCAAGTCTGGCTAATTGGTTTCCTTGAATTCCTTCACAAAATATTACCCTGCTCACCTCCAACAGCTGGTCAAGTCTCAAAAACCATTTGTCTCCACTCCTGTCTAACATGCTTACACATGCCTGCTGTATGTTCAAGCCCCTTGCACAGAAAACCTCTTTTACCCCCTCCATCCTTTACTAGGATGACCCCCCTACCCCTCCTCCCCTCCACTACAGATTTATACACCCTCCAAGTCAACCTATTTTGCTCCATCCTCTCTAAATGACCAAAATACCTCAGCAACCCCTCTCAGCCCTCTGAGTAATACTTTTAGTAACTCCACACCTCCTGTTCAAATGTCACTCCAAACAGCAAATATCCAAAACCCCTCCTTTAAAATGCAGGCATTTTACTATCCACCTCCAGGACTTGAGTCTGGCTAACCAGTTTTCCTGAATCCCTTCACAACACTCCAACAGCTCAAGTCTCAAAACATATTTGTCTCCATTCACTCCTGTCTAAACACACTCCACACAGATCGTATATGTTCCATTCATAGTCGAAAAAATCTAAACATATGTAATGCTGCAATATTAAATCATAAATAAATATGAATTTCTTTTTCACGTTATTGTTTCATTTTTGGTGTCTAGTGTTAGTAATACAGTGGTACCCCGAGTTTCTGCCATAATTTGTTCCAGAAAGCTGTTCGAGTGTTGTTACTGAATGAATTTGTTCCCATAAGGAATAATGTAAATTAGATTAGTCTGTTTCAGACCCCCAAAAATACACTTACAAAAGCAGTTACAATAATACACTTCCATAATTGTTCGAGTTGGGAGCTGTACGAAACTCGGAGTACCACTGTACTTATTATATCTACAAGGGTTTTGTATCATACAAGACAATATTGATGTAGGTACTGACAGACAGATGATTCATCTTGTAAACAGACAATGTAAACTTACGGTATTGATAAATACAGTAAAGTAAATGCATTTTCTCTTCCTTGTGATTTTCTTAATCACATTTGCTTTTCTCTAGCTTACTTTATTGTAACAATACAGTATATAATACATACACAAAATGTGTGTTAATTAACTGTTTATGTTATCAGTAAGGATTCCAGTCAACAGTAGGCAATTAGCAGTTAAGTTTTTGAGGAGTCAAAAGTTATATGTGGACTTTTGACTGCGCGGGGGTTATCGACGCCTCTAATCCCCGCATTGTTTAAGGGTCAACTGTATATATAAATTAATTTATACATCCCAGAATTTATATTTATATTGCAATCAATATTATTTTTTATGCAGCTTGATTTAATTATATTTTGCTCAACCATGGACCTGCTTGATACAACCTTCATGGCATTTTCAAAATCAATATTATTATAATTATAATCAAAAGAAGCGCTTAACTGCAAGGGCCAAAATCAATAGGGTGGGTAAAATCTCTCACATGAATAAACAAAGCATTACTCTTGTCCAGTTCTAGTGTACATAAGAGAAATTATTTGTTGGTTTTCTGTATATGTTGAATTTAAATTCTTAGTTCCCTTAATAATTAAAACATTTAATAAGGCAATGAGTTATTTCATTCAAGCTCAACATTAAACATATGGGTGGAGCTAGACTAATTGCAGTAGGAATTGGCTATATCTGTATTCTTGGGCATTAAGCATAAAATGTAATCCACATATCTATATCATTTGGATTTATCAAGAAAAATTCTGTTAAGCAGTTTTGTTTCAAATGATTCCACAAACTGCTAAGGACTGGTGAGAGGATTTCCTATTGCCATACCAGATTTCTGTAAAACTTGTCATTAACACAAATTTTGTATCAACAATGCAAAATTTAACAAGTTCAATGATTGTTGGCACAGGCAATGGTAAATCGTAATTACAGAGGTCTTCAGATGCAAAAATGAGTCATCAACTGGCACTTTTGTGAACAACGATGTGACATCAAAATTAAGCATACTGTAATAATTTCAGTCAATCATGATGCTTAGTTTGTAAATCAAATCAATACATTATTCTTAACATTAAACTTAGAAACTTTGCCTACAACTGGGCTCAGTATACCTACTAGCCATCAGAATAATATGTGGGCAACTGAGCCAATGAAGATAATTATGGGTCTGGCTAGATTACCTGACTTGGGTGTTTCGATTAATTCATACATGTATAGCAAAGAAGGATTGGTGGCCATAAATTTGTTTTGCAACTTACAAATTATTGACTTTTTGAGTGGTTGCAAAACTGACCAAAACCTAGAGCAGCAGTTGTGTTCATATTTAACCCTTTCAGGGTTGGTGCCGTACTAGTACGGCTTGCACGCCAGGGTTGGTGCCATACTAGTACACATAAATTCTAGCACCTTCAAATCTAGCGAGAGAAAGCTGGTAGGTCTACATATGAAAGAATGGGTCTATGTGGTCAGTGTGTGCAGTATAAGAAAAAAAAATCCTGCAGCACACTGCATAATGAGGAAAAAAAAATCTCTGACCGTGTTTTTGGTTTAAAACAGCGACTTTACAGTGTATTTTCATATGCTATTTATGGTTGTATTCTATTTTTCTTTGTCTCATTTTATAGAATGGAAGACATATTACAGAAATTGAGATGATTTTTATTGGTTTCACAATGAAAAGTACCTTGAAATTGAGCTCAAAGTAGCAGAAATGTTCGATTTTTACCAAAAACAAAACATGCCATGTGTCCAATACACATCAACTGGTGAGTCTAATATTCTTTCATAAGTGTGCTGATATTATTTATACCATTTCTACACTAATGCAGTAGTCTGCATAACAGTAAATCTTCTATTTTTTGTGAGATTAAAAATTCAAAGTGGAAAGCAAAAGAAATGTAACAGAGGCCTGGGGACGTGACTAATGAACAGAGGAAATGTTATTTTAGTGCCAGGAATGTCTGTCTTGTTTATTCTGGACTCTATTTGGAAATTGGCATCTTTTGAAATTTGTGTGAAATTGGCAAAATTGCCAATTTTGGACCACTTTATTGGATAGTTGAAATTGGTAAATGGGTAGTTTCTTGTACTCATTCGATAGAAAAAATGGAGTTCTAGCGAAATAATTATGATTTTTGTCAACTGGTACATTGGAATTGGCCGAAAATAGGGCTCAAAGTGAGCGAAATCGCTAATGCGTAAACATCGTCGAGACCGCTAACTTTGCGAGAGCATAATTCCATAAGTTTTCCATCAAATTTCATACTTTTGGTGTCATTATGATCGGGAAAAGATTCTCTATCATTCCAGGAGAAAAAAAAATTATATTTTTTTTTTTTTTTTTTAAATTTCCGACCCTGAGAACAAGTTTAGGAGAGGGCCTGCCGACCCTGAAAGGGTTAATGTTTCATCTGACAAGTTAATTACAAAGCTGTTATTAGCATGTATATTCCAGTCACTTTTTCCAATTAGATTGTCTAACTTGCATTTTAATTTGTTTTTGAGTTCATTACAAACTCACAAGAGTTTATTGTATACCCTGATTAAAGCAATATTATTTGGATGTCAATATTCAGAATGCCTTCTTTTCTAAAATTTTAGTAATTTCAACACGTTTCTGTAAAATAAGTCTCACGATATTATCAAAAGGGCAATCTTTCATACCAAGAAGTCAATTTGGCAAAAGAGATTTAGGCAAAACATGTTCATTAAAACAATTTTATTTAAAATTAAGCAGAATTTTAAGCTTATGTGACTCGATCAATGCAGAAGATAACTAAGGAAACAAAAGGAGCATGATTAGGAAAACTTACCAAGAATATTCTGAAGGGTCATGTGGCATCCATTAACCCTTTGACTGTCGGTGTCGTATATACATATGTCTTATGAGCCAGTGTCGGTGACGTATTAATACGCCAAAATTCTAGCAGCTTCAAATCAAGCAGGAGAAAGCTGGTACGCCCACATGTGAGAGAATGGGTCTGTGTGGTCAGTGTGTGCAGTATAAAAAAATCGTGCAGCATGCAGTGTATAATGAGAAAAAAAACTGACCGTGTTTTTGGATTAAAACGCCGACTTTGAGGTGTATTTTCATATAGTACTTGTAGCTTTATTCTCATTCTCTTGGTCTTATTTGACAGAATGGAAGACATATTACAGAAATAGAGATGATTTTGAGTGGTTTCACGAAGAAAAGGACCTTGAAATTGAGCTCAAAGTAGCGGAAATGTTCGATTTTTCCCTAAATTTAAGAGGCATTCTAATACGCAGTCACGAATGGATTGACATTATTTATACAATTATTACAATAATGCAGTAGTCTGCATAACAATAAATCTTCTACATTATGTGAATAAAAATTCAAAATAGAAAGCAAGAGTAATAAAAGAGGGGCCTGGAGACATGACCCATGAACAGAGAAAATGCTATTTTAGTGCCAGGAATGTCTGCATTGTGTATTCTGGACCCTATTTTGAAACTGGCATCTTTTAAAATTTGTGTGAAATTGGCCAAATTGCCAAATTCTGACCACTTTATTGGGTAGTTGAAATTGGTAAATGGGCAAACATTTCTTGTACTCAATCGATATAACAAATGGAATTCTAAAGAAATAGCTATGAGTTTGGTTGACTGGAATAATGGAATTGGCTGAAAATAGGGCTCAAAGTGGGTGAAATTGACTGTGTGTATATATCGCCTAGATCGCTAACTTTGCGAGAGCATAATTCCTTAAGTTTTCCATCAAATTTCATACTATTGGTGTCGTTACTATCAGGAAAATCTCTATCATTTCATAAGTTGAAATATTTTTTTTTAATATTTTGTGACACAGACACTTGAGGATTTAGGGTCTCGACAGTTGTAGGCTTAAGACCATCATAAACAGGTGATGTCACAATATGCATAATAAGGGCATTCATGATTTCTCACATTATCAAAGGATAGTAAAAATAACAGGACAACAGAAGACTTATAAAGTACATAGCCAAAACATGTGAGTGTAATGAAGATTTAGTCAGGTCACATGTAAGAAAAAAAAATAGAGTGACATGTCAGGCATAGTTTAAAATCCTCACAAATTCTATGGCAGGCCCCATCATTTTATTTCCCCTCATGTGGCAAACTTTAAAAAACAAAGGACACTTTGAGAGCGAATATTTTTCTAAGCAGAACTTTTTTTTTTTAATCCTTTCAGGGTTGGCAGGCCCTCTCCTAAATTTGTTCTCAGGATTGGAAATTTTTTGGAAAAAAAAAAAATATTTTTTCTTATGAAATGATAGAGAATCTTTCCCCAATCATAATGACACCAAAAGTATGAAATTTGATGGAAAACTTACGGAATTATGCTCTCGCGAGGTTAGCGGTCTCGATGATGTTTATGCAGCAACGATTTTGCCCACTTTGAGCGCTATTTTCGGCCAATTCCAATGTACCAGTCGACAAAAATCATAACTATTTTGCTAGAACTCCATTTTTTCTATCAAATCAGTACAAGAAACCACCCACTTACCGATATCAACTATCCAATAAAGTGGTCCGAAATTGGCAATTTTGCCAATTTCGGACCACTTGAAATTTGTGTGAAACTGGCAATTTTGCCAATTTCACACAAATTTCAAAAGATGCCAATTTCCAAATAGGGTCCAGAATAAACAAGACAGACATTCCTGGCACTAAAATAACATTTCCTCTGTTCATTAGTCACGTCCCCAGGCCTCTGTTACATTTCTTTTGTTTTCCACTTTGAATTTTTATTCTCACAAAAAATAGAAGATTTACTGTTATGCAGACTACTGCATTAGTGTAGAAATGGTGTAGAAATGGTATAAATAATATCAGCGCACTTGTGAAAGAGTACTAGACTCACCAGTTGACGTGTATTGGATGCATGGCATGAATTATTTACTTTTAAACTTTGGCAAAAATTGAACATTTCTGCTACTTTGAGCTCAATTTCAAGGTACTTTTCATTGTGAAACCAATAAAAATCATCTCAATTTCTGTAATATGTCTTCCATTCCATAAAATGAAACCAGGAAAACTAGAATACAACCATAAATAGCATACGAAAATACACTGCAAAGTCGCTGTTTTAAACCAAAAACACGGTCGGAGTTTTTTTTTCTCATTATGCACTGTGTGCTGAAGGATTTTTTTTATTCTGTGCACACTGACCACATAGACCCATTCTTTCATATGTAGGCCTACCAGCTTTCTCTCGCTAGATTTGAAGGTGCTAGAATTTACGAGTACTAGTACGGCACCAACCCTGAAAGGGTTAAACGCTTTGGCCGTCTCCCACTGAGGCAGGATGACCTAAAAAAGAAACACACACTTTCACCATCATTCATACATAATCATTGTCTTTGCAGAGCTGCCCAGATGTGACAGTTTAGATGTCCCTCCAAACAGCCAATATCCAAAGCCCCTCCTTTAAAGTGAAGGCATTGTACTTCCCACCCCCAGGACTCATGTTCGGCTAACCAGATTCCCTGAATCCCTTCACAAAATATTACCCTGCTCACATTAACAGTTCATCAGGTCCCAAAAACCATTCATCTCCATTCACTCTTATCTAACATGCTCACACATGCTTGCTGCATGTCCAATCCATCCTAGGATGACCCCAACCCCTCCTCCCTTCCCCTACAGATTTATACACCCTCCAAGTCAACCTATTTTGCTCCAGTCTCTCTAAATAACCAAACCACCTCAATAACCACTCTGGCTGATTATATCGTCTTCACATCTCTACTGCTCCTGCCTACTTTCTGTACTCGACTGAAGAAACTTACTGTGTAAGTGAAACATTTCAGATTAAAGATGCCTAACTGTTGCCTGTGAGTCTTACCAACCTGTCCGTATTGTATACCATTTTGATATCAACTCCACACCTAATTTCCACACTACAAATTCTCTACATATTATTTACACCACACACTGCCCTTAGACACGACATCTCTACTGCCTCCAGCCTCCTCCTCCTCGCTGCAGCATTCACAACCCATACTTCACACCCACATGAGTGTTTGTACCACTATACTCCTATACATTCCTTTCTTAGCCTTCATGGATAATGTGTCTCCACAGATACTTCAACACACCACTCACCTTTTTTCCTTCATCAATTCTATGGCTAACCTCATCCTTCATAAACTCATCTGCTCCCAAATATCTGAACACATTCACTTCTTCCATACTCCCTCCCTCCAATGTGATATCCAATTTTTCTTTACCTAGCTTGTTTGATACCCTCATCACCTTACTCTTATTATGTTCACTTTCAGCTGGCTTTCTTTACACACCCTCCCAAACTCGTCCACTAACTTTTGCAACTTTTTAGAGTCTCCCAGAACCACAGTATCATCAGCAAAAAAGTAACTGTCAATTCCCATTTTGTATTTGATTCCCCATAATTTAATCCCACCCCTCTCCCCAAGACCCTAGCATGTACTTCTTTTGCAACACCATCTATAAATATGTTAAACAACCATGGTGATATTACACATCCCTGTCTAAGGCATACTTTCACTAGAAAGTAATCTCCCTTTCTCCTACATGCTATGATTACCAAAACAAAAAGATGAAAACCTGTGGTTTTAGTTTACTGAGTTGGCAAAAAATTATCACTCAATGGTAATGTTGGCATTAACCCTTTCACTGACTGTGCTGTAGTACTAAGCCTTTGAGATTACTGGCCGTGACATAGTAGTACTACATGATGAGCACAGCTCACTCACATAAGCTGTGAGTGATAACTTTGAGCCTAGATATGAGAGAATGGGTTGATGTGGTAAGTGTGCACCACATAAAAAAAAATCCTGCAGAACGCAGTGCATGAGGAAAAAAAACTGTCACTGTTTTTGGTTTAAAATGGCAACTTTGCAGTGTACATTCATATGGTATTTATGGTTGTATTCACAGTTTCTTGGTCTCATTTGATACAGTAAAAGACATATTATAGAAAGAGATGATTCTGATTGGTTTTAGGATTGAAAATAGCAGAAATGTTCAATTTGTGCCGATGTTCGAGAGTAAACAAAATCACGTCACTCGTCCAATACTTGTCAACTGGTGGGTCTAATATGCATTCACAAATGCGCTATTATTATTTATATAATTATTACAATATTGCATAACAGTAAATCTTCTATTTTGTATGTGAATAAAAATTCTTTGTGTAAATAAAAAATCAAAATGAAATTAGTAAAAGCCTGGAAACTTAACTAATGAAAAGAGGAAATGTTATTTTAGTGCTAGGATTGCCTTCGTTGTTTATTCTGGATCCTATTTTGAAATTGGAATATTTTGAAAGTTATATGATATTGGCCAAATTACCTATTTCTGACCACTTTATTGGGTAGCTGAAATAGTTGATTGGGTGATTTCGTGTGTTCAGTTGGTAAAATGTGATGACATTATAGCAAAAATATCTGAGAATTTGGTTGACTGGAACAATGGAATGGGCCTAAAATATAACTTAAAGTGGGAAAAATTGTGGATGCGCAAATATCACTGATACGGCAAAATTCGTGAAAGAGTAATTTCGTCAATTTTCAATCAAATTTTGTACTTTTTGTTTTATTACCTTCAGAAGAAGATTCTCTACCATTTCATGAGAAAAAAAAAAATTGAAAATTCTTGGACACTGGACAAGTTTCAGATCGGGGATCTTGACAGTGAAAGGGTTAATGTGCATAACAGTACAGTGGACCCCCGCATACCGTACGCATCGCATACCATACAATCCGCATACCGCTCGCTTTTTTCGCAAAAATTTTGCCTCGCATACCGCCCAAAAACCCGCTCACCGCTCTTCGTCCGAGACGCGTCCAATGTGCGCCCTTAGCCAGCCTCACATGTTCCGCCGGTGGCATTGTTTACCAGCCAGCCTCCGCGGTAACATCCAAGCATACAATCGGAACATTTCGTATTATTACAGTGTTTTTGGTGATTTTATCTGCAAAATAAGTGACCATGGGCCCCAAGAAAGCTTCTAGTGCCAACCCTACAGCAATAAGGGTGAGAATTACTATAGAGATGAAGAAAAAGATCATTGATAAGTATGAAAGTGGAGTGCGTGTCTCCGAGCTGGCCAGGTTGTATAATAAACCCCAATCAACCATCGCTACTATTGGTGGTACAGCTGCTGCTGCTGCTGTACCACCGTCAGCTGCTGCTGCACTGTCAGCTGCTGCTGCACTGTCAGCTGCTGCTGCTGCTGTAGCATCGTCTGCTGCTGCTGTAGCATCGTCTGCTGCTGCTGCTGCTGTACCACCGTCTGCTGCTGCTGTAGCATCGTCTGCTGCTGCTGTAGCATCGTCTGCTGCTGCTGTAGCATCGTCTGCTGCTGCTGCTGCTGTACCACCGTCTGCTGCTGCTGTAGCATCGTCTGCTGCTGCTGCTGCTGTACCACCGTCTGCTGCTGCTGTAGCATCGTCTGCTGCTGCTGTAGCATCGTCTGCTGCTGCGGTAGCACTGTCAGCTGCTGCTGCTGCTGCTGCTGCTGTAGCACCGTTGTTGGTGTGGCTTATTGAGAATACCAAGAAACAATTAACCCCAGAGTATTTGCCACCCAGGATAACCCAAAAAAGTCAGTGTCATCTAACTTATTTCCATTGGGGTCCTTAATCTTGTCTCCCAGGATGCAACCCACACCAGTCGACTAACACCCAGGTGAACAGGGAAAAATGCCTGGAACTAGTGCTCATATTGGTGAATTTAAAGCCAGCAAAGGTTGGTTTGAGAGATTTAAGAATCGTAGTGGCATACACAGTGTGATAAAGCCTGTTCTGGAAGAAAATGCCAAACAGGACCTACAGTACTCAGGAGGAAAAGGCACTCCCAGGACACAGTGTCTCATCAGTCATTGCTGCATCTTCAATAAGGTAAGTGTCATTTATTCTTCATTTAGTAGAGTAGTACATGCACAATATATATTGTGCATGTACTACTCTACTATTGTGCATGTATCCTTCTCTTTGTGTGTAGGAAAATGTATATTTCATGTGGTAAAATTTTTTTTTTCATACTTTTGGGTGTCTTGCACGGATTAATTTGATTTCCATTATTTCTTATGGGGAAAATTCATTCGCATACCGACCATTTCGCATAACAATCAGCCCTCTTGCACGGATTAAAGTCGCTATGCGGGGGTCCACTGTACTGTATTTTCCTTCCCATTTATTTTGCCATATTATGGTAATTTTGCACATTTTTCTTGATGTTTAACATTATGTACACTAGTTTTTTATAATATTGATTATGTTTCAAGGTACAGTGGACCCCCGCATACCGCACGCATTGCATACCGTACAATCCGCATACCGCTCGTTTTCGCAAAAATTTTGCCTCGCATACCGCCCAAAAACCCGCTCACTGCCCTTCGTCCGAGACATGTCCAATGTGCGGCCTGAGCCACGCTCACATGTTCTGCCGGTGGCATTATTTACCAGCCAGCCTCCGCGGTAACATCCAAGCATACAATCGGAACATTTTGTATTATTACAGTGTTTTTGGTGATTTTTTTCTGGAAAATAAGTGACCATGGGCCCCAAGAAAGCTTCTAGTGCCAACCCTACAGCAATAAGGGTGAGAATTACTATAGAGATGAAGAAAAAGATCATTGATAAGTATGAAAGTGGAGTGCGTGTCTCCGAGCTGGCCAGGTTGTATAATAAACCCCAATCAACCATCACTACTATTGGTGGTACAGCTGCTGCTGTACCACCGTCAGCTGCTGCTGCACTGTCACCTGCTGCTGCTGTTGTACCACCGTCAGCTGCTGCTGCTGCTGTAGCATCGTCTGCTGCTGCTGTAGCATCGTCTGCTGCTGCTGTAGCATCGTCTGCTGCTGCTGTAGCATCGTCTGCTGCTGCTGTAGCATCGTCTGTTGCTGCTGTAGCATCGTCTGCTGCTGCTGTAGCATCGTCTGTTGCTGCTGTAGCATTGTCTGTTGCTGCTGTACCACCGTCAGCTGCTGCTGCTGCTGTAGCACCGTTGTTGGTGTGGCTTATTGAGAATACCAAGAAACAATTAACCCCAGAGGATTTGCCACCCAGGATAACCCAAAAAAGTCAGTGTCATCGAAGACTGTCTAACTTATTTCCATTGGGGTTCTTAATCTTGTCTCCCAGGATGCAACCCACACCAGTCGACTAACACCCAGGTCAACAGGGGAAAATGCCTGGAACTAGTGCTCATATTGGTGAATTTAAAGCCAGCAAAGGTTGGTTTGAGAGATTTAAGAATCGTAGTGGCATACACAGTGTGATAAAGCCTGTTCTGGAAGAAAATGCCAAACAGGACCTACAGTACTCAGGAGGAAAAGGCACTCCCAGGACACAGTGTCTCATCAGTCATTGCTGCATCTTCAATAAGGTAAGTGTCATTTATTCTTCATTTAGTAGAGTAGTACATGCACAATATATATTGTGCATGTACTACTCTACTATTGTGCATGTATCCTTCTCTTTGTGTGTAGGAAAATGTATATTTCATGTGGTAAATTTTTTTTTTCATACTTTTGGGTGTCTTGCACGGATTAATTTGATTTCCATTATTTCTTATGGGGAAAATTCATTCGCATACCGAACATTTCGCATAACAATCAGCCCTCTTGCACGGATTAAAGTCGCTATGCGGGGGTCCACTGTACAGTGGTACCTCGGGATACGAAATTAATTCGTTCCAGAAGGCTGTTCAAGTGCCGATACCAAATGAATTTGTTCCCATAAGGAATAATGTAAAGTAGGTTAACCCTTTGACTGTCACAGGCCCCTTTCTGAAACTCTCATTCTATGTCGCAAAATATTCGAAAAAAAAAGTTGTTTTTTCTTATGAAAATGTTAAGATTATTTTTCGGAGTGTTTTAGTCCAAAAAAAAATTTTTGCCATCAGTACTTACCAAGATATAGAGGCGTGAAGTTTGCAGAAAATGAGCAGCGTATGGCAACAGCGGCGACTGCCGCTCACTTGGTTTACTTGTATTTGAAGGTTTATTGTTTTTTTCACTATTTTATTTTTTCACATAACCTATGTGGCCTGTGAGACCAAAGTAAGGTGCAATGTATATATATACACTCGTTGTATACAACACAATAAGCACACAAACATAATTATCAATATATTGTTTACAAAACTTGTTTACAAAAACAAACAATACAACAAATTTTTTATTACTATTGTTTTATAATATATATACCAATGTACAGTCACCGAACATATTCCTAGAAGTTCTGCAGCTTGTGGAACTCTTTTAAACATGTTTTCATACACAATGGTGTTTTACACTCCTCACACATAAAACCAGTGTGTGTGCATTTTTGTGGACTTTTTTTTTATGTGCAAAGACAAAACAGCTTGTCTGAGCAGTTTTCAAAGTATTAGCAGGCATTAACTGATGCGGCAGCGGCAGCAGCTGCATCCTACCAGCTCTTCTTCCTCAAAAAACATCGCTCATCAAAACTTGTGATGGCCTAAGTGAAAGTTCAACTACATGAACCCACGTAGACCACAAAATGACCCAAGAATACTAAGAATGTAACCCAAATCTTGACAAAAATAGAAGATGTAAGGAAGACAGCCCTGCTAACCCAAACTCTGCCTCCGCTGCCAGACAACCACTTAACCCAAGCTCCGAGAAAACAAGCCTTCTCCATTGCTACACAGTATCTACTTCAGTGATACTATGAAAGGATATCGCAGAAAAAAACAACATCAGTAATAAAAGAATAACAGCAAGGACCCTAGAACTCAACTTGTCTACCCAGCAGGACGCCGGTGTATCATCAACCCCCCTCACCGCCGCCACCCAGGGAACAACAACAACAACAAACATGACTGACTCCCCCTCCAACTCCACTCCCTTCAAAGGATTCACCCATGATTACTCAGGTATGATTATTCCTGACAATATCAAGGACTACATCGTTGCTCTAGAAAACGAAATCAAAGATATCAAAGCAACACTCGAGCGACGAGAATCCAAGATAACCAACCTCGAGAACAAGATCCAAAACCTTGAAGAGAAGATTACATCGGGAAGTGTTGACACAGAAAATACTCTGAAAGCAGCTATAGCCAGTCACACCGAACAAATAACTACAATAAATATGAAGGTTGAAGAAGCAATCAAGGACTAGAATCACAACATGCACACACGACTAAATGGATACCTTGATTTCCAAGACGACAAAACTGAACAAGATAAGTTGTCTGATGCAGTTATAATAAACAGTCCACACATTCCAAGTGACATAACACAAGCTCAGTGCAAAGAAACTGCTGTCAGGATAATACAGGACCATGTACAAGTCATCGTGCAAAACAATGTGCGGCCTGAGCCACGCTCACATGTTCCGCCGGTGGCATTGTTAGGAAAACCAGGAAGTAAACACAGTATAATGATCAGACTTCATTCATACGATAAAAGAAAGGACCTAATTAAATCAGCAATTACAATGAAAAATGGAGTGTACATAAATGAGTGTCTAACAAGAAAACGTCAAAACCTTCTGTTCAGGCTGAGAAAACTTAAACAGGAAAACAAAATACATCAGTGTTTCACGCGAGATGGGAAAATACTAGTAAGGAAAACATCAACAGGACAACAATATACTATCTCAAACGAACACGATTTCTCTACCTTCCTTAGAAAAGCTGTCATTTCTGTAACATATTAGATAAGTGCCCTTAATACATATATACGTGTGGTGCATATAGTGTACCTTACTATTATATTGTGCATTAATATTTTTATTATTTTTTTCATCACAAGCTAATGCTAACTACCTCCAATACTTTTTTACTTCTTTCTTACTGCTATTAATTGCTCATAATTTTATGTTACAAGTCAAATCTTACTCCAAATTAATATTATTCATTGTTCTTACCTGTCCATTTAATTTTGTTTACCACTACTTGTTTTTTTAGTCACTTTTTATTGTGTGTGCAATTAGTGTATATTCCAATTACTTTTTTGCAAGTACCAAAACTATCTTTTGCTAGCTAGTACCAACTACCTCATTTTTTTTTTTACTTTTTATTGTGCAATAAACTGCTCAACTTATTTAATATTACAAATCAGATCTTACTCCTAAACCAATATTATTTCATAGTGACTATCTGTCCATTTAACTTGTTTACCATTACTTAATTGTAGTCCCTTATATATATTTTTTTTCCTTTATTTTAGCTTTATATAACTACCTTAGCTCATATATTCACAATTGTTAAAATAATCAAGGTGCTATTCTCAGGTGCTAAAGTTAATAAGTTCACTATTTTGCCATTATACTCCAAAGCTCATTTATTTGATTACCACTTTATTGTTCACCACAACTTATATTAGTCCCTTTTATATTATAATTTTATATTATAATTCTAACTTTAAAGAATTACCTTTAAAGTACTACCTACTATCATATTCCCAAGCTCCATTATTTGATCATCACTTTATTTGTTCACCACAAATTATTTTAGTCCCTTTCATATTGTCTCCTTTATTTTAGCTTTAAAAAACT
Organism: Cherax quadricarinatus; assembly: GCF_038502225.1. NCBI lineage: Eukaryota > Metazoa > Arthropoda > Malacostraca > Decapoda > Parastacidae > Cherax > Cherax quadricarinatus. The sequence continues at coordinate 20,685,295 of NC_091330.1, read as the reverse complement.
ACCTTAGCTCATTATTTTTACATTTGTTAAATAATTCAGGTGCTATTTTTTTTTTAGCTTTAGAATATTTACTTTATTTTTTACTTAATTCTAACTATAGATTCACTACAAATCTTATGATTACAAGCATTGATCCTGATACCAACCTCTTATTTAATGACTTAAATGATTCAAACAGTTACTGTAATTACTACACAGCAGAACAATCAAAGGCACTTCTCAGAGCCAACAACAACATAACTATCTTTAACTACAATATCAGATCTTTAAGCAAGCATTATGATGACCTCCTAGCATTACTAAATTCCTTGCATGCCAATATGTCCATCATTACACTAACTGAAACCTGGCTAAAGCCTGATACTACAGATGTCTATGCCATTCCTGGTTACATAGCCATACACAACTGTAGGCCAGACCAACAAGGGGGTGGCACTGCTATATACTACTCAGACCAACTAGAATGTATCACTAATACTTGCACAAGGGATGAACATGGGGAATATATAATAGCTAAATTCAAATCCAAATACCTACAAAAACCTCTCAGAGTGATAAACATCTACAGAGTTCCACAATCAAACACTAGCCAATTTAGTCAAAACCTAGGAAGTATGATAACTGATGCACGCATGAACAAAGATCACTTACTACTCTCAGGTGACTTCAATATAAATCTCCTGCAAGACCAGGACCCACACGTTACTGAATTCACAAACACAATGAGTAACTGCATGTTGCTACCAACAGTGACAAAACCTACAACAGTTACAGAGACTAATGTTTCCCTACTTGACCACATCTGGACCAACACCATATCCCCTTTAAAATCAGGCATAATTACAGATAATACCACAGACCACTACCCTACTTTCCTCATAACAACTCTTGGTAAAATACCCCAAGACACTACTAAAGTCACCTTCAGACTTCACAATGAGGCAGCCATTAATAACTTCACAACAGCAGTAACAAACATTGACTGGCACACTGAGCTAGAAATCTATACAGATATTGACGAATGTTTTAATAATTTCCTAAAAAAGACCCAATACCTTTATAACAAGCACTGCCCTAAAAAAAACTAAACAGATGACAGCTAAGAGACTGAACAGTCCCTGGCTAACACCCAGCATTCTCAAATCCATAAATACAAAACACCGATATGAAAAACAGTACAGAATGGGTCACATAACCAGAGACCAAACAAAACGTTACTCGTCAATCCTAACCAGCCTGATAAGAAGGGCAAAAAAATTGTATTATGAGAACAGATTATCCAACTTACGAGGTGATATAAAAAAGACCTGGAAGACCCTATCAGAAATTCTGGGAACAAAAAAGATATCACGACATAGCGAAATAAAATTAGCAAAATCAGATGAACCCCAACTCCCACCAACAGAAACAGCAAACAGACTCAATGATTTCTTCTCCACTATAGGTCAAAACCTTGCCAATAAAATCCCAAGCTCAGATACCCCACCAAATGACTACCTCACTGGCAACTACCCGAACACACTGTTCCTAGCTCCGACTAACCCATACGAAGTCTTCCTTATTATCAACGCACTGAAAAACAAGGCAGATTTAAATACCTTACCACCCTTTATATACAAAAAAGCATCACAAGTACTATCACCAATCATTGCAACACTCTTTAACAAATCCATTGAATCCTCCACCTTCCCTACAGTTCTCAAAATAGCAAGGGTCACCCCGATCCATAAAGGAGGAGACCAAACAGAGTTGAATAACTATAGGCCAATATCCAATTTACACCCTCTCTCAAAAATCTTCGAAAAATTAATTCATAAACGAATCTACTCCTACCTCATCTCCCAAAACATTCTCAACCCCTGCCAAATTGGATTCAGGTCTAATAAAAATACTAATGATGCTATTATACACATGCTAGAACATATATACACTGCAATAGAGAAAAAAGAAGTCCCACTGGGGATCTTCATTGACTTACGTAAAGCTTTTGATACAGTTGACCATGACTTGCTCCACGTAAAATTGTCACACTATGGTATTAGAGGGCACTCCCTCAACTACCTCAAGTCTTACCTCAGCAACAGAAACCAATATGTGTACGCAAATGGGGCAAGCTCTTCCGCACAACCAATTCCAGTTGGTGTCCCACAGGGAAGTGTCCTTGGCCCTCTTCTCTTTCTCCTATACATAAATGACCTACCAAATGCTTCGCAATTACTCAAACCCACACTATTTGCAGATGACACTACATACGTCTTCTCTCACCCGAGCCCAGTCACGCTAGCCAATACTGTAAACACCGAATTACAGAAAATATCTACCTGGATGAGGACTAACAAACTTACACTAAACATTGACAAAACCTACTTCATTCAGTTTGGTAACAGAGCTACAGATGTACCTCTTAACATAACGATAAACGGATCACCTATCACAAAGCTAACAGAGGGAAAATTCTTAGGAATCCACCTCGATAATAGACTCAAATTTCATACACATATACAACAAATTTCTAAGAAAATTTCCAAGACTGTAGGCATACTATCGAAGATACGGTACTATGTTCCACAGTCAGCACTCCTGGCCCTTTATCACTCTCGTATTTACCCCTATCTCACCTATGGAATTTGTGCATGGGGCTCAACAACAATTAACCATCTCAGACCACTAATTACCCAACAAAAGGCTGCAGTTAGAATGATAACACATTCTCACTACAGGCAACACACTCCACCAATATTCAAAACACTCAACCTACTCACCATACAAAACATCCATACTTATTATTGCACCTATTACATACATAGAACACTTAACTCTGGTATTAACCCTCCCCTCAAACATCTCCTTGCCAACCTCAACAGAACACATGACCATAACACAAGGCACAGATCACTCTTTGATGTTCCTCGTGTCCATCTCACGCTATGCAAAAACTCAATGCACATAAAAGGCCCTAAAATCTGGAATTCATTACCTGTAAATATAAAAGAAACACTACCTGTTTACAAATTCAGGTCTCTTCTCAAAGCTCACTTACTCACTCAAAACCATATAAATACTGAATAACTGAACCTTATAAATTGTATATCCAAAATGTTACTCACAATTATATCACATAAATGTTAAACCTAGGACCCAATCTAACTTTGTTATTTTTTTAAATACACTACCTTACAGAATACTCCATTCTACTGAATGAACAGCAATGCATGCAACCATATGACCTGTCTTTGTAATACTCATTTGTGCTTTATAGTTATCTGTTTACAATAATGTCTTATCACTGATTTCATCATTGCTTAGTTAATCTTAAGTTAATTTTAAGCCAGCCCATAATGCTATGCATATAAGTGGCTTTGGCATGCTGCTCTTACCTGTATTTTTTTTGTACCTCTGTATGTATGCTAAAATTTCTAAATTTCTAATTTCTAGGTAAATGGTCGTGTGTCATCATTCCTTCCTTCCTGCATTCGTTTCCTACCTTCCTGCATTCCTTTCCTACCTTCCTGCATTCCTTTCCTACCTTCCTGCATTCCTTTCCTACCTTCCTGCATTCCTTTCCTACCTTCCTGCATTCCTTTCCTACCTTCCTGCAATCCTTTCCTACCTACCTTCCTGCAGTGCTTTCCTACCTACCTTCCTACATTCCTTTCCTACCTTCCTTCCTACATTCTTTCGTCTTTCCTTACTTTTTTCCTTCCTTTCATCTCGTCCTTCCTTCTGGTTTCTATAATATATATACACATACAGTGGACCCCCGGTTAACGATATTTTTTCACTCCAGAAGTATGTTCAGGTGCCAGTACTGACCGAATTTGTTCCCATAAGGAATATTGTGAAGTAGATTAGTCCATTTCAGACCCCCAAACATACACGTACAAACGCACTTACATAAATACACTTACATAATTGGTCGCATTCGGAGGTAATCGTTATGCGGGGGTCCACTGTATATAGTCACTGGATACTTTCATATAACTGCTATTATCTTCATTCATCAAGCTTGTCTTGTGTGCGAGTGTGTGGCTTATAACTGTTTTGAGTCAGGAGTCGGTAGCTGTCAAAATGACATATTATCTCATTCCTCACTCCCCCTACTGCCTGTCAAAACAATGGGGTTGGATGCTGTTTCCCCTCCATTCTATCTAATTATCTTTCTCCCTCACACTATCACTTTCAATCTGTCTCTCTCTTTCTATCTGTCTGTCTATCTCTGTCTCACAGGTACACATAAATACATGTGAGGGAAAAGTTCAATAGATAGGAGTAGCAATATAGTAAAAATAGTTTCATTACCGGCTACTAGTTAAGGTAGGGTAAGTCACGCTCCCGTTTTTCCCGCCTTTTCTTCCCCCCCACCCCTAAAGTGATAGTTTGATTGCCGGCTGCTTGTTAACATAGGGTCAGTCTAGCTCCCGCTATCCCTTCCCCTCCCTCTTCCCCCCCCCTCGAAAGGTGACATATGGGGCTCTGGTCAAACAGTAAATCACTCGACTCGCAGCTCCCAACACTACTGTAAGTACATGCCTGCCTTGTATTCTAGTGGATTTATTGGTTAAAAGCTTCACTTTTGACCAATAATAAACTTAGATCTTTCAGTCTTGCTCTAGGTTGACTGTTGTAATAATCACCATGTCTTTTGAGTAATGTACACTGCCATGGAGAGTGATTATTTAAGCAGTGGGTAACCTATCTTTTCAGCTTGGATGACAGTGAGGGTCACCTGTCAATCAACGAGAAGAACAGGAGAAGGACTAACGTCCAGAGACTTCTCCATTTTGGATTTAAGTACCTGTGCACCTGTATGAAATTGCAGGACGTAACCCCACATCATTGCAGCAGTAAAGAACCTGCTTTCCTGTCATCGGGATACTACTCACAGCGTTAATCTGTGAAGAACTAGCCAGTGGTGGTCACCAACACCTGCGACTCCCCCCCCCCCCCTCATCAGCAACGGCTATGATTTCAACAAGCAGTGTCACCAACACCAGACACCCAAGTGTTAAATTAGCGTTGAATTCAGTTATCATTTATATTTTTCATTTTTCATTTTCTTTAATGTAGGATTAATATTTCATATTTAAGTGTTTTATATTTTATATTTTCTACATAATAAAGTGTTTATGTTTGTCTGTTATTATTTCTTTTTCTATTCACTAATTTTCCTGAGGAGGAGCCAGCCTGGGTAATACTGTCTGAAGTTGTTACAGGGCTGAGTAAGCCTTCACAAGTGGCGACCTTGCCAGGATCAACTCTACTGAATCAAGATTCAACTCCATCTCGAATCTACCATTGGAACTTCAACGCCGCATACCACAGACGGTTACCACCAGCCATGAGTAATCATTCTCTATGGTAGGACTACAGTACAGGTATTTGAAAGATTTGGTGATTGTTATAGTCTCAATTTATTGTAAGTCAAGTCAGGCAGGATATAATATTTAATTCTGCCACTTAATTGTGTGTAAGCTTGAAACACTTTGGAGGATTAGACTCTAGGGACCCGATATTTTCCAGTGACAACTTGTTTCATTGAGCTCTTCATTATATCAAGGGAACTGTCATAGGACACTCTTGATTTGTTGGTGAGAAGATTGGATGGTCAAGGGACCCCATTCTACTTACTGTTTGCTCGGAGCCGGCATAGAACCCTTTGTTTTCGTTAATACATATTGTTTAATTGAAGCAGGGATCGAGCCCTCTGGTTTATTTACAGTTTGAGCGGAGCAGGAATTGAACCCTCCGTTTTCTTTAATACCCGTTTCATTTCCCCTGATAGTTTAAGTTGTTCTTGCAAGCATGGATGAATACCAGTTTTGGATGAATGCTGCAAGTAAGTTAGGAATAACAGGGAAAAATTTAGAATCTTTCATTAGTGCTAAGATCCAGGAAAGACTTGAAAGAGAGAGAATTGAGAGAGAAGAAAGGCAGCTAGAAAGGGAAAGAGAAGAGAATAAGGAGAGAGAGAGAGAATCGAAAGAGAAGAGAAAAAGGAGAAAGAGAACCTTGAAAGACAGGAGAAAAAGGAGAGAGAGAGAATTGAGAGAGAAATCTGAGAAAGACAGTTAGAAAGAGAGCGAGAAGACCAAAAAGAGCGTGATAGACTTGATCGTGAGGAAAGAGCTAGAGAACATGAGGAACAAGCTAAGATACGTGAAGAACAAGTTAAATTAAGAGAACTTGAGGAAAGAGAAAAGGATCGCGAGCTCGAAAAATCTCGCCTTGAATTAGAGAATAAAAAATTAACTTTTACACAACAACAATTAGAGGAAGGAGTAATGGAACAACGTGCAGTCAGTGCACATATTCCAACACCTAATTTACCTCCCTTCACAGAGGGGGAAGACATAACTTCATACATTATCAGGTTTGAAAATACCGCTACCCTCTGTGAATGGCCTGCTGACACCTGGGCTACCAGGTTAGGAATGTTATTTTCTGGTACTGCTTTGAATATCTATGCAACTTTGTCGCAGGATATCATATGCAATTATAACCTACTAAAGAAGGCAATCCTTAAAGCATATCAAAAAACCACTAATTCTTACAGGAAAGATTTCAGGTATGCCACCTTACAGCCTGGCCAGAACTTTCAACAGTTACAGGTAACACTCTTTCGTTTGTTCGACTTTTGGATAGAGAGTTCAGGAATTGATCACAGTTATGAATCTCTTCGAGACTTCATGGTTGCTGACCAGTTCCTGACAGCTCTTCCTCACCAAATACGAACATTCATCAGAGAACGTAACCTGATTAAAGCCGAGGAAGTTGCTGAGGCTGCTGACCTGTATGCTGAGGCTCACAATTCCTATAAAAACCTAAAGGGATCAAACCCTAAGGGCAAGGGTTCATCAGACCTTAAGAAATCAAAGCCTCTAGTGGAAAGTAAAATGACTTCTTTTATTCCTGTTTGTCATTTGTGTGGTGTTAAGGGACATAAACGTCCAGATTGTCCTTCTAAGAAGGTCCAAAAAGTTGGAAGATGTTTTAAAGACTGTAATGACCAAGCACCCTTCTGTTCAGGAACAGTTAATGGACTTAAGGTATCTACCATTTTACAAGACACTGGATGCACATGTATAGTAATTTCTGATAAGCTGTTCCCTAATCTTAAAGAAACTCATTCCTCTGCTATACTTTCAGACTACTTGGGCCGTACGGACACTTTTCCTACTATCCATTGTTACATTAGGTCTAAATGGTTCACAGGTTGGTCTGAAGCCGTACTAGCTCCCATCACTTCTTGCTCCATACTAATAGGTAATGTAAAAGGTGCCATTCTTCCTTCTGAGGTTGACCTTTCATCACCAAAGATAGATACAAGTGTTTCAGATCCTCTTCCTGTAGAGTCGGAGAAGCCCCTCGAAAGTTCAGATGAGACAATGTCTCGTGAGATTCATGTGGGATTAAAAACCAGTGATGCTACTCTCGAAAGCGAGGTAGTAGGATCACCGGTTCACTTGTTAGATGAAAGTGAAGATATCACCTCCGATACCATAAATGTCTTGACTAGGGCTCAGACCAAAGCCCATGCTTCCCCTACTGTCCATCCTTTGATTTTCCCTGACTTTAAGCCTATAGACATATCGAAGGACTCCTTTGTCAATTTACAACGTAATTGCCCTTCTCTTCAGAATTGCCATAATGCCGCTAAACAAAATCAAGTTATCCAAAGGAAAAACTTTTCATATAAATTTGAATATATAAAAGATATCTTGTACAAGTCAGTATTCAAATTAAATTCAGATGAGATAGACTATTCCATCTTAGTTGTTCCAAGTCAATGCAGAGAGACTGTTCTTAAAATGGCTCATGACCTGCCAGTGGCCGGACATTTCTCGCATCATAAAACCTTAAATAAAATTAGGGAAACCTATTTTTGGCCAAAAATGTCCTCAGATGTCACTACCTATTGTAGATCGTGTAAAGTTTGCCAACTGTCATCCTCCCGAGGTACCAGGCGAGTACCTATGGTCAAAATGCCAGTCTTTACAGTACCTTTTGAAAGAGTAGCTATTGACATCGTTGGTCCTTTATCTCCACTTTCATCTGGGGGACATAGATATATATTAACATTAGTTGATTATGCTTCGAGTTTCCCTGAAGCCGTTCCCTTAAAGACCATAACTACTACAGAGGTGGCTGAAGCCCTTTTGTCCATCTTCTCCAGAGTGGGCATCCCTAGAGAAATTTTGTCTGACCGTGGGACACAATTCACATCTGACTTAATGCAACATCTATACCAACTTCTGGGAGTGAAGCCTCTCTTCACCACACCCTATCATCCCAGCTGTAATGGGAGGATTGAGCGCCAGCATTCGATTCTCAAGTCCATTTTAAGGAAACTTTGCTCCCTTAAACCTAAGGAGTGGCATCGTTACCTACCCTGTGCTTTGTTTGCCATGAGGGAAGTTCCCAGTGACTCTTTGGGGTTTTCACCTTTTGAACTTCTCTATGGTAGACAGGCCAGAGGCCCATTGTCCATCCTTCATGACTTATGGACTAATGAGGAGGTGAATGCTGAGGTTCAGTCTTCTTACCATAAACAAGGGAGACATTAATAAAGTACTGAGGGTGACGAACCAGGTAAGAACCAGGAATAATGGATTTAAGTTGGATAAATTTAGATTTAGAAGGGACATAGGTAAGTACTGGTTTTCTAAAAGAGTTGTAGATGCGTGGAACAGTCTTCCCAGTGGGGTGATAGAGGCTAGGACCTTGGGTAGCTTTAAGAAGAGACTGGACAAATATATGAGTGGGAGGGGCCCGGTTTGATTGGTGTTAAGGGGTACGGGAGTTATTTCTTGAGTAGCTTTAGGTAGATGTCGTTTTGATAAGGACCTGCCTTGTATGGGCCAGTAGGCCTTCTGCAGTGTTCCTACATTCTTATGTTATGTTCTTATGTTCTCCTTGACCTTAGATCCAAACTTGAGGAGACCTCTGACATAGTTTCAAAAAACTTAAGTTTGTCAATGGACCAGTACAAAACCTATTTTGATTCCAAAAGTCAGAGGAGAAGTTTTAAAGTAGGTGATGAAGTTCTTGTACTTTTGCCTATCAAGTCAAATAAATTATTAGTAGCATGGAAAGGTCCATATAAAGTATTAAAAATTTGTGGGAAAGTTGACTACCTCATAGAAGTCAAGGGGAAACCTAAGCTTTATCATATCAACATCCTTAAGAAATATTACCGAAGAAATTCGGTTAACTGCCTTAACAACTTTGACTTAGTTTTTCCACACAAACTTGATAAGACAACTGAAGAATGTAAAGTGTGCGTAATTGACACCTCTAACTTAGACTGTGATGAAGAACTACATGACTTGGTGACTCTTGACCACTCGGACACAACCAACATTAATATTAATGAATCTTTGGATGACCATAAGAGACATGAACTACTTCAATGTGTGAGTAACTTTTCAGACGTCTTTACTGATATTCCAGGTGTTACCTCCACGGTAGTCCATAAGATTGACTTAGTGACGGACAATCCTATCAAACTGAAATTATACCCAGTTCCAGTTCACCTTAGGGATGCATTTGACTGAGAGGTAGACAAATTATTAAAACTAAAGATCATTGAACCTTCAGTATCTGCATATTGCTCACCAGTAGTCATGGTTAAGAAGGAGGATAATTCATATAGACTTGCTATTGACTTCAGAGGCCTTAATGCTATAACTCGGTGGGATGCTGAGCCTATGCCCTTAATAGATAGCGATCTACACAAATTTTATGACTCTTCCTTCTTTTCAGAGATTGATATTGCACAGGCATATCATCAAGTAATGTTAGATCCTTCTTCTAAGCAGTACACCGCTTTTCCTACACATCAAGGGCTGATGCAGTATAGAACTATGCCCTTCGGTTTGGTAACTGCCTGTGCTACCTACATGAGACTGATGAGAAAGGTCTTGGGTAATATGCCAAATGTTTCAGTTTATTTTGATAACATTTACGTAATGACATCTACGTGGGGCGAACATATCCAAACATTAACATCAGTTTTGCGTAGGTTACGCTCACATGGCCTCACTGCCAAGCCGAAGAAATGCTTCCTTGGGTATAACAAGATTAGATATCTTGGACTGGTACTTTCTAATAACTCTCTGCAGCCTCTCCCCAGTAAGATCAAAGCTTTATTAGAATTTAAATTCCCCAAAACCAAGAAGCTCATGCGAAGCTTTCTTGGTTCTGTAAATTTTTATGCACGGTTTATCCCAAACCTTACTGATCTTACAGGCATCTTATCAGACTTCCTTAAAAAGTCTGTGAAGGAACCTCTTGAACTTTCCGACGTAGCTCGGGAAAAGTTTAATGAGATTAAAAGTATCTTTTCGAAAGACCCTATACTTAAGATTCCAGATATTAATAAAACATTTTGTTTGAGAACTGATGCCTCCAATACTGGCTTAGGTGCGGTGTTACTACAATACCATGATGGTACTCCCTTCCCTGTATGCTTCCTAAGCCGGAAACTCCTTCCCGCAGAAACAAGATACTCCACAATAGAAAAGGAATGTTTAGCCCTTGTGTGGGGTATCTCCAAACTTAAATTTTATTTGCTGGGAAAAGAATTCATTTTAGAAACAGACCACAAACCTTTGATATACCTAGAAACTTTTAAGGGAACCAACAGTTGCCTCTTGAGGTGGACATTGGCACTCCAAGCTTTTAAGTTCCATATTGTGTATATCAATGGTTCATCCAATTATTTCTCTGACTGGTTAAGTCATGACAGTCAGTAGAAGATTTGTTGCCTTACGCGACTTCCACATGTTAGAACTTTTTCCTCGCCTATTCTTCTTATACTCCTTGACTATAAGTCTTGGTATGGGGGAGTGTGAGGGGAAAGTTCAATAGATAGGAGTAGCAATATACAGTGGACCCCCGCATACCGATGGCATCACATAGCGATTAATCCGCATACCGCTTGTTTTAATCGCAAAAATTTTGCCTCACATACCGCTTAAAAACCCGCTCACCGATTTTCGTCCGAGACGCGTCCAATGTGCGGCCTGAGCCACGCTCACATGTTCCGCCGGTGGCATTGTTTACCAGCCAGCCTCCGCGGTAACATCCAAGCATACAATCGGAATATTTCGTATTATTACAGTGTTTTCGGTGCTTTTTCTGGAAAATAAGTGACCATGGGCCCCAAGAAAGCTTCTAGTGCCAACCCTACAGAAATAAGGGTGAGAATTACAATAGAGATGAAGAAAAAGATCATTGATAAGTATGAAAGTGGAGTGCGTGTCTCCGAGCTGGCCAGGTTGTATAATAAACCCCAATCAACCATCGCTACTATTGGTGGTACAGCTGCTGTTGCTGCTGCACTGTCAGCTGCTGCTGCTGCTGCACTGTCAGCTGCTGCTGCTGCTGCACTGTCAGCTGCTGCTGCTGCTGTAGCATCGTCTGCTGCTGCTGTAACATCGTCTGTTGCTGCTGTAGCATCGTCTGCTGCTGCTGTAGCATCGTCTGTTGCTGCTGTACCACCGTCAGCTGCTGCTGCTGCTGTAACATCGTCTGCTGCTGCTGTAACATCGTCTGTTGCTGCTGTAGCATCGTCTGCTGCTGCTGTAGCATCGTCTGCTGCTGCTGTAGCATCGTCTGTTGCTGCTGTACCACCGTCAGCTGCTGCTGCTGCTGTAGCATCGTCTGCTGCTGCTGTAACATCGTCTGTTGCTGCTGTAGCATCGTCTGCTGCTGCTGTAGCATCGTCTGCTGCTGCTGTAGCATCGTCTGTTGCTGCTGTACCACCGTCAGCTGCTGCTGCTGCTGCTGTAGCACCGTTGTTGGTGTGGCTTATTGAGAATACCAAGAAACAATTAACCCCAGAGGATTTGCCACCCAGGATAACCCAAAAAAGTCAGTGTCATCGAAGACTGTCTAACTTATTTCCATTGGGGTCCTTAATCTTGTCTCCCAGGATGCAACCCACACAAGTCGACTAACACCCAGGTGAACAGGGAAAAATGCCTGGAACTAGTGCTCATATTGGTGAATTTAAAGCCAGCAAAGGTTGGTTTGAGAGATTTAAGAATCGTAGTGGCATACACAGTGTGATAAGGCCTGTTCTGGAAGAAAATGCCAAACAGGAGCTACATTACTCAGGAGGAAAAGGCACTCCCAGGACACACTGTCTCATCAGTCATTGCTGCATCTTCAATAAAGGTAAGTGTCATTTATTCTTCATTTAGTAGACTAGTACATGCACAATATATACTGTGCATGTACTACTCTACTATTGTGCATGTATCCTTCTCTTTGTGTGTGGGAAAATGTATATTTCATGTGGTAAAAATTTTTTTTTCATACTTTTGGGTGTCTTGCACGGATTAATTTGATTTCCATTATTTCTTATGGGGAAAATTCATTCGCATACCGATTATTTCGCATAACAATTACCCCTCTTGCACGGATTAAAATCGTTAACCGGGGGTCCACTGTAGTAACAATAGTTTCATTACCAGCTACTAGTTAAGGTAGGGTAAGTCACGCTCCCGCCTTTCTTCCCCCTCCCCGAAAGTGATAGTTTCATTGCCGGCTACTAGTTAAGGTAGGGTAAGTCACGCTCCCGTTTTTCCCGCCTTTTCTTCCCCCCCCCCATAAAGTGATAGTTTGATTGCCGGCTGCTTGTTAACGTAGGGTCAGTCTAGCTCCCACTATCCCTTCCCCTCCCTCTTCCCCCCCCTCGAAAGGTGACATATGGGGCTCTGGTCAAACAGTAAATCACTCGACTCGCAGCTCCCAACACTACTGTAAGTACATGCCTGCCTTGTATTCTAGTGGATTTATTGGTTAAAAGCTTCACTTTTGACCAATAATAAACTTAGACCTTTCAGTCTTGCTCTAGGTTGACTGTTGTAATAATCACCACGTCTTTTGAGTAATGTACACTGCCATGGAGAGTGATTATTTAAGCAGTGGGTAACCTGTCTATCTTTTCAGCTTGGATGACAGTGAGGGTCACCTGTCAATCAACGAGAAGAACAGGAGGACTAACGTCCAGAGACTTCTCCATTTTGGATTTAAGTACCTGTGCACCTGTATGAAATTGCAGGACGTAACCCCACATCATTGCAGCGGTAAAGAACCTGCTTTCCTGTCATCGGGATACTACTCATGGCGTTAATCTGTGAAGAACTAGCCAGTGGTGGTCACCAACACCTGCGACCCCCCCCCCCCATCATCAGCAACGGCTACGATTTCAACAAGCAGTGTCACCAACACCAGACACCCAAGTGTTAAATTAGCGTTGAATTCAGTTATCATTTATATTTTTCATTTTTCATTTTCTTTAATGTAGGATTAATATTTCATATTTAAGTGTTTTATATTTTATATTTTCTACATAATAAAGTGTTTATGTTTGTCTGTTATTATTTCTTTTTCTATTCACTAATTTTCCTGAGGAGGAGCCAGCCTGGGTAATACTGTCTGAAGTAGTTACAGGGCTGAGTAAGCCTTCACAATACAAGTATATATAGTGTACATTACCTAGGATAACCCAAAAAATCCAGACAAAGTGCTATACAGGGAGGTTGGCAGACAGACAAATAGACAGACAGAAATGTTTGTGTACCAGCAAAAACAAAGGGAGGGCAATGGTCATCTAATCTTTTCTTATCAGCTGCACCCTCCCCCACCCTTGTTTACGCTCATCAAACATCAAACGTCAGCTCTTATCAGATGTTATCTCCCCTTATCTTGTCACTGTCATGGGGTGGACTTTTTTTTTTCTTGCTTCAAGCGAACAATATTATTACATCTTCTTCTTCCTCTTCTTTTTCCTCTTCTTCCTCCTCTTCCTCTCCTTCCTCCTCTTCTTCCTCCTCCTCTTCTTCCTCCTCCTCCTCCTCCTCCTCCTCTTCCTCCTCCTCTTCCTCCTCCTCCTCCTCCTCTTCCTCTTCTTCTTCCTCCTCCTCCTCCTCCTATTCTTCCTCCTCCTCCATTGCTTTTGGACTCAAACTCCTGGAAATCATGAAATTGATCTTCACTGACACTTCCATCTGTGTTAGAGCATCACTTGGGAAGAGAAGAGTCCCAGATTTGCTGGGGAGTCACATATTTCTTACCGCTAAGCATGCTGAAAAAGGATGACTGAAATGGCATTCCCACAATTCACCACTGGCTCCCCGATTTTTTTTACATGGTACACACTGACCATGGAGACCCATTCTCTCACATGTGGGCCTACCAGCTTTCTCCTGCTTGATTTGAAGCTGCTAGAATTTTTTTTTTTTTATCACACTGGCCGATTCCCACCAAGGCAGGGTGGCCCGAAAAAGAAAAACTTTCACCATCATTAACTCCATCACTGTCTTGCCAGAAGGGTGCTTTACACTACAGTTTTTAAACTGCAACATTAACACCCCTCCTTCAGAGTGCAGGCACTGTACTTCCAATCTCCAGGACTCAAGTCCAGCCTGCCAGTTTCCCTGAACCCCTTCATAAATGTTACTTTGCTCACACTCAAACAGCACGTCAAGTATTAAAAACCATTTGTCTCCATTCACTCCTATCAAACACGCTCACGCATGCCTGCTGGAAGTCCAAGCCCCTCGCACACAAAACCTCCTTTACCCCCTCCCTCCAACCTTTCCTAGGCCGACCCCTACCCCGCCTTCCTTCCACTACAGACTGATACACTCTTGAAGTCACTCTGTTTCACTCCATTCTCTCTACATGTCCGAACCACCTCAACAACCCTTCCTCAGCCCTCTGGACAACAGTTTTGGTAATCCCGCACCTCCTCCTAACTTCCAAACTACGAATTCTCTGCATTATATTCACACCACACATTGCCCTCAGACATGACATCTCCACTGCCTCCAGCCTTCTCCTCGCTGCAACATTCATCACCCATGCTTCACACCCATATAAGAGCATTGGTAAAACTATACTCTCATACATTCCCCTCTTTGCCTCCAAGGACAAAGTTCTTTGTCTCCACAGACTCCTAAGTGCACCACTCACCCTTTTCCCCCCTCATCAATTCTATGATTCACCTCATCTTTCATAGACCCATCCGCTGACACGTCCACTCCCAAATATCTGAATACATTCACCTCCTCCATACTCTCTCCCTCCAATCTGATATCCAATCTTTCATCACCTAATCTTTTTGTTATCCTCATAACCTTACTCTTTCCTGTATTCACTTTTAATTTTCTTCTCTTGCACACCCTACCAAATTCATCCACCAATCTCTGCAACTTCTCTTCAGAATCTCCCAAGAGCACAGTGTCATCAGCAAAGAGCAACTGTGACAACTCCCACTTTATGTGTGATTCTTTATCTTTTAACTCCATGCCTCTTGCCAAGACCCTCGCATTTACTTCTCTTACAACCCCATCTATAAATATATTAAACAACCACGGTGACATCACACATCCTTGTCTAAGGCCTACTTTTACTGGGAAATAATTTCCCTCTTTCCTACATACTCTAACTTGAGCCTATCCTCGTAAAAACTCTTCACTGCTTTCAGTAACCTACCTCCTACACCATACACCTGCAACATCTGCCACATTGCCCCCCTATCCACCCTGTCATACGCCTTTTCCAAATCCATAAATGCCACAAAGACCTCTTTAGCCTTATCTAAATACTGTTCACTTATATGTTTCACTGTAAACACCTGGTCCACACACCCCCTACCTTTCCTAAAGCCTCCTCATTCATCTGCTATCCTATTCTCCGTCTTACTCTTAATTCTTTCAATAATAACTCTACCATACACTTTACCAGGTATACTCAACAGACTTATCCCCCTATAATTTTTGCACTCTCTTTTGTTCCCTTTGCCTTTATAGAAAGGAACTATGCATGCTCTCTGCCAATCCCTAGGTACCTTACCCTCTTCCATACAATTATTAATTAACTGCATCAACCACTCCAAAACTATATCCCCACCTGCTTTTAACATTTCTATCTTTATCCCATCAATCCCGGCTGCCTTACCCCCTTTCATTTTACCTACTGCCTCACGAACTTCCCCCACACTCACAACTGGCTCTTCCTCACTCCTACAAGATGTTATTCCTCCTTGCCCTATACACAAAATCACAGCTTCCCTATCTTCATCAACATTTAACAATTCCTCAAAATATTCCCTCCATCTTCCCAATACCTCTAACTCTCCATTTAATAACTCTTCTCTCCTATTTTTAATTGACAAATCCATTTGTTCTCTAGGCTTCCTTAACGTGTTAATCTCGCTCCAAAACTTTTTCTTATTTTCAACAAAATTTGTTGATAACATCTCACCCACTCTCTCATTTGCTCTCTTTTTACATTGCTTCACCACTCTCTTAACCTCTCTCTTTTTCTCCATATACAGTGGACCCCCACTTAACGATCACCTCCCAATGCGACCAATTATGTAAGTGTATTTATATAAGTGCGTTTGTACGTGTATGTTTGGGGGTCTGAAATGGACTAATCTACTTCACAATATTCCTTATGGGGGCAAATTCGGTCAGTACTGGCACCTGAACATACTTCTGGAATGAAAAATAATCGTTAACCGGGGGTCCACTGTACTCTTCCCTCCTTTCATCACTTCTACTTTGTAAAAACTTCTCATATGCTAACTTTTTCCCCCTTACTACTCTCTTTACATCATCATTCCACCAATCGCTCCTCTTCCCTCCCGCACCCACTTTCCTGTAACCACAAACTTCTGCTAAACACTCTAACCCTACATTTTTAAACCTACCCCATACCTCTTCTACCCCATTGCCTATGCTCTCATTAGCCCATCTATCCTCCAATAGCTGTTTATATCTTACCCTAACTGCCTCCTCTTTTAGTTTATAAACCTTCACCTCTCTCTTCCCTGAAGCTTCTATTCTCCTTGTATCCCATCTACGTTTTACTCTCAGTGTAGCTACAACTAGAAAGTGATCTGATATATCTGTGGCCCCTCTATAAACATGTACATCCTGAAGTCTACTCAGCAGTCTTTTATCTACCAATACATAATCCAACAAACTACTGTCATTTTGCCCTACATCATATCTTGTATACTTATTTATCCTCTTTTTCTTAAAAGATGTATTACCTATAACTAAACCCCTTTCTATACAAAGTTCAGTCAAAGGGCTCCCATTATATAATCATTTACACCTGGCACCCCAAACTTACCTACCACACCCTCTCTAAAAGTTTCTCCTACTTTAGCATTCAGGTCCCCTACCACAATTACTCTCTCACTTGGTTCAAAGGCTCCTATACATTCACTTAACATCTCCCAAAATCTCTCTCTCTCCTCTGCATTCCTCTCTTCTCCAGGTGCATACACGCTTATTATGACCCACTTTTCGCATCCAACCTTTACTTTAATCCACATAATTCTTGAATTTACACATTCATATTCTCTTTTCTCCTTCCATAACTGATCTTTCAACATTACTGCTACCCCTTCCTTTGCTCTAACTCTCTCAGATACTCCAGATTTAATCCCATTTATTTCCCCCCACCGAAACTCCCCTACCCCCTTCAGCTTTGTTTCGCTTAGGGCCAGGACATCCAACTTCTTTTCATTCATAACATCAGCAATCATCTGTTTCTTGTCATCCGCACTATATCCACGCACGGTCAAGCATCCCAGTTTTATGAAGTTTTTCTTCTTCTCTTTTTTAGTAAATGTCTACAGGAGAAGGGGTTACTAGCCCATTGCTCCCGGTTAGAATTTATGCATATAAATACGTCAGAAACAGTGGCGTGTAAGACGTATATATTTGGCATGAACAGTCAAAGGGTTAATCAGTTTCAGACCCCAAAAAACACACTTACAAAAGCACTTACATAAATACACTTACATAATTGCTCGAGTTTTGAGCTGTTCGTATTCCGAGGTACCACTGTATTTTAACCCTTTCAGGGTCGATAGGCCCTGTCAGAGACTTGTTCTCAGGGCCGGCCAAATTTCAAAAAAAAAAAAAAAAAAAAAAAAAAAAAAAAAAAAAAAAAAAAAAAAAAAAAAAAAAAAAAATATGAAATAGTTTTTTTTTCTAAACATTATAGGCTAAACAAAAATTTTTTACCATCAATACTTACCGAGATATGGAGGCGTGAAGTTGACAGAAAATGCGCATCATGTGGTAACATCGCTGACTGCCATCACCCGGTATTCTTTTATTTAGTATTGTATGTACGATTTTCTATTATTTTTTAATTTTTCTTTTTCCAAGTAACTTTTATGGCCTGTGAGACCAATACGATCAGTATTTTGTAAGCTACAGTGGACCCCCGCATAACGATTACCTCCGAATGCGACCAATTATGTAAATGTATTTATGTAAGTGCGTTTGTACATGTATGTTTGGGGGTCTGAAATGGAGTAATCTACTTCACAATATTTCTTATGGGAACAAATTCGGTCAGTACTGCCACCTGAACATACTTCTGGAGTGAAAAAATATCGTTAACCGGGGGTCCACTGTATTTCTTTTTCAATACTACACAATTACGGCATAAACACTGTTTTCATTGTTTTGTTTACAGAAAATATTTACACAAACGATATGAAATGTTGTTTATTACTATTTTTCTATATTTCATATACATATATACAGTCACAGGGAATGTTTCTAGAAGTTCTGCAGCCTGTGGAACTCTTTGAAACGTGGTGTCATGCACAGTGGTGTTTTACACTCCTCACACATAAAACAAGTGTCTCTGCGTTGTTGTGGGTGTTTTTTTGTATGTGCACAGATGTAACACCTCTTCTGAGCCTTTTTCTTGAAAGCAGTAGCAGGCAGTTTTACCAGGAAGTGATCACCATGCTTCAAACGAGAAGGAAGTTGTTGAAAATTTGGTGGGCAGTCTATTGCAGGTGTTATTCCTTGGTACTTGAATACTATTTGTCTGATGACATACAAACAGAATTCGCCGTATGGTGGTTTGTTTCTGGTCCTCATCTTATACATATTATAAGCATTCAGCATGGAAATGTCCAGAAGATGGAAAAAGAGTTTTATGTACCACTTATAACTCTTGCAAACAATCAGCAAACCCAATCTGCATGTCACATTTGTCCACTGAACGCATATTGAGGGTGTAGTCCATCACAGCTGCAGGTTTTAGAATGGGTTCATTGCTTTCTCTATGCTGCCTGCCAGTGTCTGCCATTTCATTAGGGTGAACTGATGACAACAATGTGACATCTCGTTTCTCATGCCACCGAAATGCCATGATGTCATTGGCAGCAAACGCCTGCACCTCACCTCTACGAGTGCCAGCGTCAAACCTGGACATATTTTTCCGATTTGCATGCACTGTGCCACACACATCTGTCATGTTCACTCGCAAAAAATCGCTGAGTGTGGGGCTTGTGTACAAGTTATCTGTATATAATATATGCCCCTTACCAAGGTATGGTTCTATCATTGTTCTAACCACATCACCAGAGATGCCTAATAACTTCCTGGTATTTTGCAATGTATAACTTCCAGTGTACACAATAATATCCAATACCAGACCACTGTAACAATCGCAAAGCACAAACAACTTTATACCAAAGCATTTCCTCTTGCTTGGTATGTACTGCTTGAAAGAGAGTCTTCCTTTGAACAGAATCAAAGACTCGTCAATTACAAGCTTCCTGAAGGGATAAAAATACATATTGAATTTCTCTTTCAAATACACAAACACATGCCTAATCTTACATAACCTGTCGTTTCTGTCAGGCCTGGTTTTGTCTGAGATGTGAAGCATACGTAACAGTAGTACAAATCGATTCACTGGCATTATATCACTGAAACCTGGGGTTGCAATCAGGCGGTCTGTTGACCAGTATGATTTCACACTGTGCTTATAAACATGTGGCATAAGCATTATTGTGGCAAAGAAAAGATACATCTCAGCCACAGTTGTCTCCTTCCACTGGTGCAGACGTGATTTTGGTGAAAGTATTGTGTTTGCCATGGTGTACTCGTAGTATGTGTTGCTTTCCATGACAATACTTTCCATCAGGGGTTCGTCGAAGAATAACTGGAAACATTCCAGTTCAGTGGCATTGTTTCCCAGTGTACAACATGGCTGTATTCCACTTTGGCTGTCATCAAACTGGTGGGGATGTGGAACAAAATTGACAGCTTCCTGCCAATCCCAGGTGCAGTCTGCTGGTGGGTACTGGACAATGACAGGTGGTTGTGGTTGTGGAGGTTGTGGTTGTGGAGGCTGGTGTGGTGGGTAGGTGGGGGATGGTGGCCTTTGTTGTAGATCAGCTGAGTCAATGGCGTGGGTGGCAGCATGGGTCACTACTGGTGCCTCACGGCCGGCACCACCACTACCACCACCATGCACATTTTCCATCCCAATTGCAACAGTATCATCGTCATTTTCACTGTCAGTTCCTGTTGTACAGCCACGGGATGTACTCCGAGATGTACTCCTTCCCCTTGGAATAGCATATGGCACACTACCAGAGCGCATATATCGCCGTATATACTGATACTTTACTGGGAAATAGTGCACTTCACTATCACTACTGGAGCTACAGTGGACCCCCGGTTAACGATATTTTTTCACTCCAGAAGTATGTTCAGGTGCCAGTACTGACCGAATTTGTTCCCATAAGAAATATTGTGAAGTAGATTAGTCCATTTCAGTCCTAAACATACACGTACAAATGCACTTACATAAATACACTTACATAATTGGTTGCATTCGGAGGTAATCGTTATGCGGGGGTCCACTGTAGTTTGAAGAGCTTGTAGTTCATAATCACTATCACTATCATCACAAATGTTCACATCTGAGTCTGGGATTTGGGAAAATAGGAGTTTCCTCTTTGATTCTGGTACAACTGAGCGTGAACAAGATGGCCCAGCACCAGAGGTGGAAGGCTGAGGGTCGTCTGGGTTTCCCTCACTATTACCGATATTATGGTCATTAGTTTCGGTCAAAACCTCACCAAAACCTTGAAACTCATCTTCACTGGCACTCCATCTGTATTAGAACTGTCACTGGGAAACAAAAGTGTCCCAATTCGCTGAGGAGTGAGGAGCTTCTTACCACAAGGCATGGTGGACAAGGTGTACTAATATGGCATTCCCACAATGCGCCGCTGGGTCCCAAATTTTTTTTCTACTGCACACACTCACCACACAGACCCCATTCTCTCACATCTAGGCCTACCAGCCTTTTCCCGCGAGATTTGAAGGCGCTAGAATTTATGCGTACTAGTACGTCAAAAACCCTGGCACGTAAGCCATACTAGTACGGCCAAAACCCTGAAAGGGTTAAAATATTCACACTTTCTACTGTGTACGCTATGACTACGGAGCACTCAATTCAAACATTAACCCAGGACTTAAATTCTATCTGTAGAGCTGCAACAGAACACAAAGACACAATACAAAGAAAAGAATCTCTGACAACTCGACTTGTTCAAAAACTCCAGGCTAATAAAAGGCTCAGTAATTTGGAACTCACTACCTGAAAAAGTTAAAAATTTCCACATCTGCCAACAGCTTTACTATTATTAACCCTTAAACTGTCCATGTTTATAGAGGGGCAACTGATATATCGGATCATTATTTAGTTGTAGCTTCAGTTAGAGTAAGAGGTAGATGGGAAAAGAGGAAGGTGGCAACTACAAGTAAGAGGGAGGTGAAAGTGTATAAACTAAGGGAGAAGGAAGTTCGGGGGAGATATAAGCGACTGTTGGCAGAAAGGTGGGCTAGTGCAAAGATGAGTAGTGGGGGGGGGGGGTTGAAGAGGGTTGGAATAGTTTTAAAAATACAGTATTAGAATGTGGGGCAGAAGTTTGTGATTATAGGAGGGTTGGGGCAGGTGGAAAGAGGAGTGATTGGTGGAATGATGAAGTAAAGGGTGTGATAATAGAGAAAAAGTTAGCTTATGAGAGGTTTTTACAAAGCAGAAGTGTTATAAGAAAAGCAGAGTATATGGAGAGTAAAAGAAAGGTGAAGAGAGTGGTGAGAGAGTGCAAAAGGAGAGCAGATGATAGAGTGGGAGGGGCACTGTCAAGAAATTTTAATGAAAATAAGAAAAAAATTTGGAGTGAGTTAAACAAGTTAAGAAAGCCTAGGGAAAAGTATGGATTTGTCAGTTAAAAACAGAGTAGGGGAGTTAGTAGATGGGGAGAGGGAGGTATTAGGCAGATGGCGAGAATATTTTGAGGAACTTTTAAATGTTGAGGAAGAAAGGGAGGCGGTAATTTCATGCACTGGTCAGGGAGGTATACCATCTTTTAGGAGTGAAGAAGAGCAGAATGTAAGTGTGGGGGAGGTACGCGAGGCATTACGTAGAATGAAAGGGGGTAAAGCAGCTGGAACTGATGGGATCATGACAGAAATGTTAAAAGCAGGGGGGGATATAGTGTTGGAGTGGTTGGTACTTTTGTTTAATAAATGTATGAAAGAGGGGAAGGTACCTAGGGATTGGCGGAGAGCATGTATAGTCCCTTTATATAAAGGGAAGGGGACAAAAGAGATTGTAAAAATTATAGAGGAATAAGTTTATTGAGTATACCAGGAAAAGTGTACGGTAGGGTTATAATTGAAAGAATTAGAGGTAAGACAGAATGTAGGATTGCGGATGAGCAAGGAGGTTTCAGAGTGGGTAGGGGATGTGTAGATCAAGTGTTTACATTGAAGCATATATGTGAACAGTATTTAGATAAAGGTAGGGAAGTTTTTATTGCATTTATGGATTTAGAAAAGGCATATGATAGAGTGGATAGGGGAGCAATGTGGCAGATGTTGCAAGTATATGGAGTAGGTGGTAAGTTACTAAATGCTGCAAAGAGTTTTTATGAGGATAGTGAGGCTCAGGTTAGGGTGTGCAGAAGAGAGGGAGACTACTTCCTGGTAAAAGTAGGTCTTAGACAGGGATGTGTAATGTCACCATGGTTGTTTAATATATTTATAGATGGGGTTGTAAAAGAAGTAAATGCTAGGGTGTTCGGGAGAGGGGTGGGATTAAATTATGGGGAATCAAATTCAAAATGGGAATTAACACAGTTACTTTTTGCTGATGATACTGTGCTTATGGGAGATTCTAAAGAAAAATTGCAAAGGTTAGTGGATGAGTTTGGGAATGTGTGTAAAGGTAGAAAGTTGAAAGTGAACATAGAAAAGAGTAAGGTGATGAGGGTATCAAATGATTTAGATAAAGAAAAATTGGATATCAAATTGGGGAGGAGGAGTATGGAAGAAGTAAATGTTTTCAGATACTTGGGAGTTGACGTGTCGGCGGATGGATTTATGAAGGATGAGGTTAACCATAGAATTGATGAGAGAAAAAAGGTGAGTGGTGCATTGAGGTATATGTGGAGTCAAAAAACGTTATCTATGGAGGCAAAGGAGGGAATGTATGAAAGTATAGTAGTACCAACACTCGTATATGGGTGTGAAGCTTGGGTGGTAAATGCAGCAGCGAGGAGACGGTTGGAGGCAGTGGAGATGTCCTGTCTAAGGGCAATGTGTGGTGTAAATATTATGCAGAAAATTCAGAGTGTGGAAATTAGGAAAAGGTGTGGAGTAAAAAAAGTATTAGTCAGAGGGCAGAAGAGGGGTTGTTGAGGTGGTTTGGTCATTTAGAGAGAATGGATCAAAGTAGAATGACATGGAAACCATATAAATCTATAGGGGAAGGAAGGCGAGGTAGGGGTCATCCTCGAAAGGGTTGGAGAGAGGGGGTAAAGGAGGTTTTGTGGGCAAGGGGCTTGGACTTCCAGCAAGCGTGCATGAGCATGTTAGACAGGAGTGAATGGAGACGAATGGTACTTGGGACCTGATGATCTGTTGGAGTGTGAGCAGGGTAATATTTAGTGAAGGGATTCAGGGAAACCGGTTATTTTCATATAGTCAGACTTGAGTCCTGGAAATGGGAAGTACAATGCCTGCACTTTAAAGGAGGGGTTTGGGATATTGGCAGTTTGGAGGGATATGTTGTGTATCTTTATACGTATATGCTTCTAAACTGTTGTATTCTGAGCACCTCTGCAAAAACAGTGATTATGTGTGAGTGTGGTGAAAGTGTTGAATGATGATGAAAGCATTTTCTTTTTGGGGATTTTCTTTCTTTTTTTGGGTCACCCTGCCTCGGTGGGAGACGGCCAACTTGTTGAAAAAAACAAAAACAAAAAAAAAACTGTCCAAACGTAGATCAACGCTCACATGCGTATCACTCCGACCTTGATTTTCCTCATTTGAAAGCATGTAAAAAAAAACGTAGATCTACATTGAGAGCCCCCCCTGCATGTGGACATAGATCTACGTTTGGTCAGTTTAACCCTTTCAGGGTCCGTCCCGTAGATCTACAGCTTTACAGTAAGTGTCCAAACCGTAGATCTACGCCATGAGCTCAGCTCACTCTGATAAACTGTGAGTGGTACATTTGGGCCTAGATATGAGAGAATACATCTATGTGGTATGTGTGCACCACATAAAACAGATCCTGCAGCACACTGTGTATAATGAGAGAAAAAAACTGAAATCATGATTTTTCGATTAAAACAGCGACTTTGCAGTGTTTTTTCGTATGTTTTTTATAGTTGTATTTGCAATTTCTTGGTCTCATTTGATAGAATGGAAGACATATTACAGAAATAGAGATGATTTTGATTGGTTTTAGCACTGGAAATGGCTTGAAACTGAGCTCAAAGTAGCGGAAATGTTAAATTTTTGCCGATATTCAAGAGTAAACAAACGACCTCACACATCTAATACACGTCAGCTGGTGGGTCTAATATACATTCACAAATATGGTGATGATATTTATACAATTATTACAGTATTGCATAACAGTAAATCTTCTGTTTTTTGGTGTGAATAAAAATTCATTATGTGAATAAAAAATCAAAATGAATTTATTTGTAAAGCCTCAAAATGTAACTAATGAACAGAGGAAATGTTAGTTTAGTTCCAGGAATACCTACATTGTTTATTCTGGAGCCTATTTTGAAATTGGAATATTTTGAACTTTGTGTTAAATTGGCCAAATTAACAATTTCCAATCACTTTATTTTGTAGTTGAAACAGTTGATTTGGCGATTTCTTGTGCTCAATCGATAGAATAGAAGTAATACTAGTGAAATAGCTAAGAATTTGGTTGATTGGAATAATGTAGTCGGCAAAATCGCCGACTCGTAAATATCGCTGACACATCAAAATTCGTGAGAGCATAATTTCGTCAATTTTCCACCAAATTTCGTACTTTTTGTTTTATTACCTTCACAAAAAGATTCTCTACAATTTCATAAGAAAATATAACAAATTTTTGTTTTTTAACCCTTTCAGGGTCCAAGGCCCAAATCTGGAGTCACGCACCAGTGTCCAAGATATTTAAAAAAAAAAAAAATTTTATTTTTTCTTATGAAATCGTAGAGAATCTTTTTGTGAAGGTAATAAAACAAAAAGTACGAAAATTGGTGGAAAATTGACGAAATTATGCTCTCGCGAATTTTGATGTGTCAGCGATATTTACGAATCGGCGATTTTGCCGACTTTGACTCCCATTTTAGGCCAATTACATTATTCCAATCAACCAAATTCTTAGCTATTTCACTAGTATTACTTCTATTCTATCGATTGAGCACAAGAAATCGCCAAGTCAACTGTTTCAACTACAAAATAAAGTGATCGGAAATTGTTAATTTGGCCAATTTAACACAAAGTTCAAAATATTCCAATTTCAAAATAGGGTCCAGAATGAACAATGTAGGCATTCCTGGCACTAAACTAACATTTCCTCTGTTCATTAGTTATGTTTTGAGGCTTTACAAATAAATTCCATTTTGATTTTTTATTCACATAATGAATTTTTATTCACACCAAAAAATAGAAGATTTACTGTTATGCAATACTGTAATAATTGTATAAATATCATCACCATATTTGTGAATGTATATTAGACCCACCAGCTGATGTGTATTAGACGTGTGAGGTTGTTTGTTTACTCTTGAATATCGGCAAAAATTTAACATTTCCGCTACTTTGAGCTCAGTTTCAAGCCATTTCCAATGCTAAAACCAATCAAAATCATCTCTATTTCTGTAATATGTCTTCCATTCTATCAAATGAGACCAAGAAATCGCAAATACAACTATAAAAAACATACGAAAAAACACTGCAAAGTTGCTGTTTTAATCGAAAAATCATGATTTCATTTTTTTTCTCTCATTATGCACAGTGTGCTGCAGGATCTGTTTTATGTGGTGCACACATACCACATAGATGTATTCTCTCATACCTAGGCCCAAATGTACCACTCACAGTTTATCAGAGTGAGCTGAGCTCATGGCGTAGATCTACGGTTTGGACCCTGAACGTAAAGCCGTAGATCTACGGGACGGACCCTGAAAGGGTTAAATTCTTGGACACTGTTGCATGACTTCAGATTTTGGCCTTGGACCCTGAAAGGGTTAAGGGTTAAAATGCACCTATTAAATCACCATAAAATTCAGGTCATTAAACCGATGTAAATTCAATGAAATTTATTTATAATTGACCAATTTGTCATTTGCAACCTGTGTTGTTGTACTTGTGACTGTAATGACTTACTCAAGCTGTACTGACTTTAACCCCTTCACTGTCAGAAGCTCCGAAATTAACCCTTTCAGTGGCAGTCACATAGAACTACGCTATTG
Organism: Cherax quadricarinatus; assembly: GCF_038502225.1. Classification (NCBI taxonomy): domain Eukaryota; kingdom Metazoa; phylum Arthropoda; class Malacostraca; order Decapoda; family Parastacidae; genus Cherax; species Cherax quadricarinatus. Next base: position 20,658,663 of record NC_091330.1, on the reverse strand, counting down.
AAGCCAGGGTCCCTCACAAACTTCTACGTCATGAGCTCAGCTCACTCAGATAAACTGAGTGGTAAATTCTGGCCATGATATGAGAGAATGGGTTTGTGAGACAAGTTTCCCATCATGCAGTGTATGACAGGGAAAAAAAAAGCTGACCCTGTGGATGGTTTAAAAAATGCAACTTTGAGGTGTTTTCTTAGATGGTTTCTATGGTTTTACTGACTACTTCTTGGGAACATTTGATAGAATGGAAGACCTGAGGATAGGTAAAGCCCCCCTACACCCCCCAAGTAAATGTTTTAGTGCCAGGAATGTCTACATTATTTATTTTGGACCATTTTTTAATTAGCATTTATTAATTTTGTGTAAAATTGGCCAAGTTACCAACTTCTGTGCACTCCATACAGCAGTTGTAATAGTAATCGAATGGGCTAAAAATTTGGTTTAATGGAGCAATGGAACCGACTTAAAATAGGACTCAAAGTCAGCAATATCACCAATGTATAAATCATGCCCAGACCACTAACTTTGCACTTGCGTAATTCTGTAAGCTTTCCATCAAATTTCACATTTTTGGTGTCATTACCTTCAGAAAAAGATTCTCTACCATTTCAGAAGAAAAACTAGTTTTTTCTTAAGTGGACACTGGGAGAAATATTAATTTTGGGGGGTCTGAGCAGTCAAAGGGTTAAATATTGCCCATTATTGTAAGTGTATTCACGGAAGAATGCAAAATCTTCCAAGTCTTGATTAAAAGAAGATAGCAGCTCAAATTCTAAAGATCAACAAGAGTACATATTGCATGAACTCATTACAGAAATGCAACTGACATAATACCTTGATGACCACACCTACATTTGTACAATTCTCATCGAAGACTGCAAATATTGAACAAATGAAACTACCTTGTGAACATGCAATGAACCTATCAATCTAAGTAGACAAGAATGGGTTTAATTTTCAAGGACAAAGGATGTTCATGTATATTACATCAGTATTTATTATGGGATGCATTTACAGTATGTACACAACTGTGGCATAGTAATTCCTCTCTAATACAAACAACCCACACAAGAGAACATGTAGGGAACTCTGGGCAAACCATATAGTGTGGAGAACCTGGACATGAACTTATGAAGAACAAAACAGCTCCCAATGAGTAACTTAATGCTGATAACATCATATCTGTTGCCACAAGCAGTCAATGTTCCACAAATATCAAACCCATGAGTGTAAGAGACACTGCACTCAAATAGCAGTAATATATATATATATAAAAAAATGGATTACCATTATCCAGTGACATGAAAGTACATGTGATTCACAGGGTGCATGCAAGTGAATGTGAGGCACAGGTCTATTAAAGAAACATGCTATTTCATTTGATGGTTTGCCAGGGTCAACTAATGTAGGTGTAAACAATTAGTAAGTGGAAAACAACACATGTAGCACTTATCGATTGCATTGTGTGACCAAGGAGCATTATGCAATTGTATTGTGTGATCAAAGAGCATTATGTATTCTCTTAGGAACATGAGGTCCCAAGTGGCTTAAAAGTACATTCATTATGGCAATGCACAGTAAACCCTCAATATACACTAGGGCCCAACTTATACGGCAGGTTAGGTTCCAGGCTACCACCAGAAAGCGGACATTGCCAGAAAGCAGAATGCCATTTTTTCCACTTACACATGTATGTATATGCATATAAATTCCAGATAACAAGTTTACACTAACATATATTAAGTTAGCAATGGAACTAGGCATTAAAAACAATAAAAAGCAAAATACACACACAATACACTCATTACTTACCTTAAAATATTTGTAGTCTTAGTGAAGAGTGAGAGGTGGATAAACAAGATAAAATGAATAAACGAGAGAGAGAACGAGTAAATGAAAGAGGAGAGACGCGGAGTATGTAAACAAACAGACGAATGGGTCTGGTTCATACATATTCATTTCTATGTTTATGAAACTTATACCATAATACAAACACCTTACATTGTGTACAAGTTGTCTCCATGTTGGTACAGCAGAATAAATAAAGAGCAACACTCCCATTCTCATGTAACACATCACTTTTAGAAGGAATGATGCTCCGAGTGAATGCATACGAAAGGAATAATTTTCTACAGTTACCCCGAGTAATACATTTCTGCGCATTTTCTTTGATGTTGGACTAGAGAAAACATTATTCTTTCCGTCAAGACGACTGGAAAAGCATCTCATATTTATGCTAATTTATTCTACAGTGGGGTGTATTTATCATGTTTATCATAGATGGATTAATGAAAATGCTTATATTAACATAACTTGTGACACTTAATGTGCCTCAGAGTGATTATTACTACGTTTTATTATCATCATTATTAACATGGCATCTTCGAGACTAATAAGACACTCTTAGTGATTTTAATGTGTACCTGCATGCCAGCACAATGTGTAAGCTTATTTAGGTACAGGTACACAAGTATAATTATCAGTATGGCCTCTCCTCACTTAGCGACGTACTCATTTACTGACAACTCAGACTTATGATGAGCTCTCTAACCAGTATACAAACCTAAATAATGTATATTAGAGATAATTTCCTCTATTCTGTTTATTACAATATACAGTATACTACTGTATAAACATTTAAATATATACTAAAAAGTTATAAATGGTGCAAAGGTGACATTAAAACAATATCAAAGATGGTTGACACAAACCGACTACCATTATAGTATGCTCCTCACTTAGCAATGAATTTGTTTACCGACGTGGTCTTAGGAATGGAATTCCATCGTTAACCCTTTGACTGTTTCGGTCGTATATATACGTCTTACGAGCCAGTGTTTTGGAAGTATTAATACGCATAAATTCTAGTGGCTTCAAATCAAGCAGGAGAAAGCTGGTTGGCCCACATGTGAGAGAATGGGTCTGTGTGGTCAGTGTGCACCACATAAAAAAATCATGCAGCATGCAGTGCACAATGAGAAAAAAAAAAGACTGTTTTTTTTTTATTAAAATGCCACCTTTGACGTGTATTTTCATATAGTATTTATCGTTGTATTCTCGTTTTCATGGTATCACATGATAAAATGGAAAACATATTAGAGAAATAGAGATGATTTTGATTAGTTTCACAATGAAAACGACCTTGAAATTGAGCTCAATGTTCGATTTTTACCAATGTTCAAGAGTAAGCAAATCACACCACATGTCCAATACACGTCAACTGGGGAGTCTAATATTTTTTCACTAGTGCACTGATATTACTCATACCATTTTTACAATAATGCAGCAGTCTGCATAACAGTAAATTTTGTATTTTTTGTATGAATAAAAAAATCAAAATAGAAAGCAATAGTAATATAAGAGGGGCCTAGAGACATGACTAATGAACAGAGGATATGATATTTTAGTGGAAAGAATGTCTACATTGTTTATTCTGGACCCCATTTTGAAATTGGCATCTTTTTTAATTTGAGTGAAATTGGCCAAATTGTCAACTTCTGACCACTTTATTGGGTAGTTCAAATCGGTAAATGGGTGGTTTCTTGTATTCAACTGATAGAAAAAATACAGTACTAAAGAAATAGCTATGAGCTTGGTCAACTGGAACAACGGAATTGGCCAAAAACAGGGCTCAAAGTCAGCGAAATCGCTGATGCGTATATGTCGCCGAGACTGCTAACTTCGCGGGAGCGTAATTCCACGAGTTTTTGACCAAATTTCGTACTTTTGGTGTCATTACCATTGGGAAAAGAATCTCTATCATTTCATAAGAAAAAATCATTTTTTTTTTTCCAAAAATTTTGCGACATAGAATGACAGTCAATATAAAATGTGAGATTACTTTAAAACTCTTGAAATTCTGGAAAGTTTCCAGACATAATGGAGAGAGGCAGAGATCACGGAGAATGTAAGCAAGCCAGGTGGAGCGTGGTGATATTATTAGAAAGTCAGGTGGGGGGAGGGGGAGTCATATAGCGAGTCTAGGTCATAATTTAAAATGTCCGTATCAGCAGAACACCATAAGGCGAAACGCTGTAAGGTGAAATGCCCTAAGGCAGGGCCCTACTGTAATATACTAAGGGGGGGGGATTATTTGAGTGTTAAATCAGAATAATGGTAAAAAGAAAAATAGCAAATTAATACACTACTCTACTATATGCCTAATATTATACTATGCATACAATTTACATATATACATGTACTTCAATAAATATTGAAAATAAAGGGGTTACAAGTACAATTTAACCAGTGGATACTGTCCATAATTTTAAAAGTCCATTTTATTGAAGGTCTACTATACTATAATAAATACAATATATAAACATATATTTTTTTGCATACAATGATATCTAACACCTATAGATCTAAAAGGTTGAATAGTGTTCACAGTAGATATAATTCCTCAAGCCAAAAAACTGAGTAAGTGTTCTGGAGGAGAAGAAGAATCAAAGGTTTTTTCCTAACCACTCCTGCAACTTTTCTTCTATTATCAACTAGGAAGAACAACGCCTACATGACGTCACTAATTCATTATCCAGAATTTTAACTCCAGGCTTACTGATACAAAACTTCATGTATGAAATATAGAATGAATTTTTCTTGCCTATTTTATTTATCCCTACAAAACTGTTTTGAGAGGCTGTCAAACTGTGTTCCCCATTAAACTCTTCCTAGTTTTTCAGCAACTGGACCAAACATAGCCACCTTGGTGCCTGAGCTCTGCTGCTTCCTTCTCACCCACCTCCTGTGGATGAGAAGGTAAAAATACAACATACATATGAAGAGACAAAAATATGAAAACACATAAAGGTGATCTGAGTCACAATATGTAAGATATTCATAAGGTGCTGAAAAGGCAATTGTATAGCAAATATTTGAAATCAGTAAACCAAGACAAGAGGACATGAACTAGTTCACCTAAACAGGGGAATAATAAAAAAAGACAGACCAAGACAATGGTATAAATGAGTAGATGAAGACAAGGTAACAAATATGAGAAGAGAGTACAGCATCATATACTGACAAGTGTGTAAATAAGATATGTGCAACACTTGGTAAACTTTAACTCAATCATTGTCTTGAACATAGATCTGTTACTGATGCCAGGGTCGCTCACACAGAACTACGTTTTGAATCAAGTTCTCTCTGATAAACTGTGGGTGATAAATTTTGACCTAGATATGAGAGAATGGGTGTGTGCAGTGAATGTACACAGTATAAAAATAATCCTGCCCCATGCAGTACATAATAGGAAAAGCAAACCTCTGACCCTGTGTTTGATTTAAAATAGCAACTCTGAGATGTTTTCAAGGATGGTTTTTATGATTTTATTGGCTTTCTTGATATCAGGACAGAAGATGCTTGAAATTGGGGTCAAAGTAATGGAAATATTTTATTTTTTGACAACTTTCCTGAGAACGGATAAGACCCCCTACACCCACCAGTCTGTTTTATGGGTTTTTATTAAGCTTGCTTCAATTATTGGAATATCTTAAACTATGACCAATCATTCCTGGTTATATTTTGTCCAAATATAGGATAAAACTTTCATATTTTGGGTGATGATGAATGCAAAATAGAGGGCAAATGTAATATAGGAGAGGCTTGAGTACATGATTAATGAACAGAGAAAATGTCGCTCTAGTTCCTGGAATGTCTACAGTGTTTAATTTGGACTCTAATTTTTAAACTAATTTTTAAATTTTGTGTAAAACTGGTCAAATTAATGACTTCTGTTCACTTTATAGAGTAGTTCTGATAATTAAATGGGTGGCTTCTTATGCTCAGTATGGAAGGTTGTATGACCCTTGTAGGTTTAGCCCTTCATTTATTATAATAATAATAGTATGAAATGCAGGCAAGAGATGCATGATAATATACACTTGGAAAATCCTAGAGGGATTAATACCAAACTTGCACACGAAAATCACTCCCTATGAAAGCAAAAGACTCAGCAGGAGATGGAACATTTCCCCAATGAAAAGCAGGGGTGTCACGAGTACACTGAGAGAACACATTAAGTGTCAGGGGCCCAAGACTGTTCAACTGCCTCCCAGCATACATAAGGGGGATTACCAAGAGACCCTTGGCTGTCTTCAAAAAGGCACTGGATAGGCACCTAAAGTCAGTACCTGACCAGCCAGGCTGTGGTTTGTACATCAGTTTGCGTGCGGCCAGCAGTAACAGCATGGTTGACGAGACTGATCCACCATGAGGCCTGGTCTCAGATCGAGCCGCAGGGGCATTGACCCCCAAAACCCTCTACAGGTATACTCCAGGTATGGAAGACATACTAGCAAAATAGCTAAGAATTTGGTTGAAATGAACAATGGAATTGGCTTAAAATAGGGCTCAAATCTGGGACAAGTTGCCAATGCACAAATTGCACCCGGACTGCCAACCTTGCACCTTACTAATTCCGCAAGTTTCCATCAAATTTCATATTTTTGGTGTCATTATCTTCAGGAAAAGAATTTCTACCATTTCAGAATTTGTTTTTTAACCCCTTGAGGGTTCAGACCCCCATCTGAAAAGTGTCCACAAGGTATAAGAATTTTCAAAAAAAAATATTATTGTTATTTTTTTCTTATGAAATGGTAGAGAATCTTTTTCCAAAGGTAATAAAACAAAGTACAAAATTTGATGGAAAATTGACAAAATAACACTTTCGCAAATTTTGCTGTCAGCAATCCCATCGGCAATTTTGCCTACTTTGACTCCTACTTTAGGCCAAGTACATTGTTCCAGTCGACCAAATTCTTAGCTATTTCACTAGTATGCCTTCTGTTTTATCGACTGAGCACAGGAAACAGCCCAATCAAGTATTTCAACTACCCAATAAAGCGATCAGAAATTGGTAATTTGGCCAATTTCACACAAATTTCAAAATATTTCATTTTCAAAACAGGGTCCAGAATTAACAATGCAGGTATTCCTGGCACTAAAATAGCATTTCCTTTGTTCTTTAGTTACATATCCAGGCTTTACACATGAATTCCATTTTGATTTTTTATTCACAAAGAATTTTAAGTCGCACCAAAAAATATAAGATTTACTGTTAGGCAATACTGCAGTAATTGTATAAATAATATCAGTGCATTCATTAATGTACATTAGACCCACCAGTTGGCATGTATTGGATGCAGGATGCAATTTGTTTTCTCTTGAACATCAGCAAAAATTGAACATTTTCGCTACTTTAAGCTCAACTTCAAGCTATTTTCGTTCCTAAAACCAATCAAAATCATTTGCATTTCTGTAATTTGTCTTCCATTCTATCAAATGAGACTTAGAAACCATGAATACAACCATAAAAACCATTGGAAGATACACTGCAAAGTCGCTGTTTTAATCCAAAAATACGGTCGCATTTTTTTTTTCTCATTATGCACTGTGTGCTGCAGGATTTCTTGTATATGGTGCACACTTACTATGTAAGACCCATTCTTTCATATCAAGGCCTAAATTTACCACTCAGAGCTTATCTGAGTGAGCTGAGTTCATGACTTAGTACTATGGCACTGACCCTGGCTTCAAAGCCATAGAACTATGGCACGACCCTTAAGCGGTTAAATTCTAACACTGTCAGCACTTTTAATCTCAGAACTGACAGTGAAAGGATTAATGCCCACCACTAGTGGGCAAAAATACCCTAATTGGTAAGTTTTTGCTTTTCTTATATAATTATGTACAGTAAATATTTATGTGCAGTATCTCAAATATGACTAAAAAGCATACCTGATAGTATTTTTTCATTTAAATGCAATAAATGCTGTATTTTAGAATGATAATCTCTTTTTTATTGCATAAAAAAAAAGAGAAAGGTTAGACCAAAACTAGGAGACAAAAGGTAGATCAAGACCAGGAGGCAAAGGGTAAACCAAGACCAGGAGACAAGGATAGACCAACTACAGTGGACCCCCGCATAACGATTACCTCCGAATGCGACCAATTATGTAAGTGTATTTATGTAAGTGCGTTTGTACGTGTATGTTTGGGGGTCTGAAATGGACTAATCTACTTCACAATATTCCTTATGGGAATAAATTTGGTCAGTACTGGCACCTGAACATACTTATGGAATGAAAAAATATCGTTAACCGGGGGTCCACTGTATATGAAACAAAACAATAAACCAAGCCAAGGAAGCACAAACTGGTAATCAAAGACAAAGAGAGACAAATCAGTAAACCAAAGTAAGTAGAGAGAAATCAGTAAACTAAAACAAAGGGACACATCAGTAAACCAAGGCAAGTGGATACAAACAGAATACAGAAACTAAAATGAGTGTAAGAGATACAAGAATGAACCTCAAGTGTAAGGTCAATGAGCAAGTGGAGTATACAACTGTAGTGGAGGATAACTCCATACAAGGGTTTGAGTGTAAATACAACACAGCCCATGGTGCTGGGGAAGTATCACACCAGTCTATTTGTGGTTTAAGATGTCAACTCTCAAGAACTGAAGACTGATCCAAGTCAGGTAGAAATAAGCTGTATTTCATAAATTCTTAGCTTTGCTGTGTTACACTGAGGAGTTTCCTCTTGGTACAAATTAAACAAGTTAAATATAGTATCAGATCAATTCTCATTACATCTACCAATTCATTTAACAAAACATTTGAAGGGAGTTTATTTTTAAGAGACAGCTCACATCCCTTGGGATGTACAAGTTGTGTTAATTGCACGCAGAAACTTTCTGATTACAAAGTAAATAATTTTATAAAAGTAAAAAAAATTATAATAGCAAAATTATTATTTATCAGAATTAAATTTTATATTTAAAGGTAACCCCTAAATTAACTTGATTGACAATTGACATGCACAATGTCCACAAATTAGATATTGCATTTTACCTCCTTTGCTTAAAGTGCCTCCCTCTCTGTTTTGCTTCTTCGTCTCTCCTTTCTTCTTTGCTTATTTATTTGTTTCTTCAGCTGGTTGTTTTTCCTCCTCCTTTTCCTCTTTTTCTTGTGATTGCCCATCTGGATCCTTGGTTGAAGAGGACCAAGTGTAGAAGGAAGTGGTGCAAGGAGAGGCTGAAGGCTGGGTGTTGGAGGCGGCATTGTGACTCCTTCCCACTTCTGGTGGTGGGTGCCCCAATGTCAGGGATGCAAAAAAAAGTATATGAAAAAAGTGCATGAAAAATTACTAACCCATGGTAAAGAGACCACCACTTGAATAGACAGTGTTACTACCTGCGGTGATAGTAATACTACCCATGGTGACAAGTGCTACCACCTGTGGTAACAAGTGCTACCACCTGTGGTGACAAGTGTTACCACCTGTGGTGACAAGTGCTACCACCTGTGGTGACAAGTGTTACCACCTGTGGTGACAAGTGCTACCACCTGTGGTGACAAGTGTTACTACCCAAGGTGAAAAGTGCTGCTATATAATGTAACAAGACTAATGAACTATCATACAAAATGCTACCATATATCAGCCACCATCTCCACCCTCTCTACCCAAAAGTATTATCACCCACTACTACTAAAACTATTACAGTCCTCCCTCACAAATCCGGCAATCAGTTACTCGGTTCCTTCAGTTATTCGGCACTAATTTTGGCTAGCATAATTTCAAATTTCCAGGGTTGCCACACCAACCTGCTGATACTGTTTGATGGCACTACTTGCTGCATAAGTTATTCAAATTTCTTTTTCTCCGTTTATTGTTTTAACCTGCTTACTTTTAGCCCTAGCCATGGTTCCAATGAATAAAATAAATGCTTCTCATTATGTAAAGCATCTACGCAGTACATTATCCATTAAAGATAAGGTGGCTTTGAAGCCACTGTCAGTTGTCATGAACTCAGTCTCATGAAGCAGGAGAATATGCTTTATTATTACGCTAATATCAACACTACAGCTTACTTGTCTATCACAATTGATCTAATATGACATAATAAACAATATAAATAACATAAAACATGTTAAATACTCCAGAATAAATAATATTTGGCATAATACCGAGCAGTTCGACAGAGTTATGAAGAGGATATGGTAAACAAATACCATTCTCCTATCCTTGTCTTGGGGGCTTATATTAGAGAAAACGGAGTGTAGCACAAGGCTAACTATGATATACACTCGTACTCCACCATAAACATGAAACAAAAAAGTTATTTTCTCTCTATAGATTATCACACACAGCAGTATATGTGTAGAGAACCTAGGATAACCCCAAAAAAGTCAACATGGCTTATTTCTAGTACCTGGCTTGGGTTAGCCATATATGATTTTTGGTAAATATTCGATTCCCAGCCAGGGTAGAAACATTAGGTGTGTTTCTTACACCTGTTGTCTATGTTTACCCGTCAGTAAATGGGTACCTGGGTGTTAGTCAACTAGTATGGGTGTTATCCTGGGACACTGACCTAATTTTCTTGAAATACTCTGCATAACAAGCAGCTTTCTATACAATAGTATGTCACTGATGTCAGCTAGGCCTGTATACCTTGTACGTGTACATATAGTAAATAAAGATATTATTATTATTATTATTATTATTATTATATTATTATTATTATTTTCTCAGTTGTTTGTTGGATTATCTTATTCAAACTTGGACAATATATGATGGAAAGATACTTCTTCACGTACACCAAAAATGAAAGAAATCAGACCATAAATAGCAGAGTTCACTTCTCAGCCATTAGCGGCCGCTTAGCGGTATATTTTTGTATGGTTGTTGTGGTTATATTCTCATTTTTTCGGTCTCAATTGATAGAATGAAAGATATATTACAGAAATAGATATAATTTTGATTGCTTTCATGACGAAAAGTACCTTGAAATTGAGCTCGCAGTAGCGAAAATGTTCTATTCTTTAGCGAAGCTCGAGAGTAAACAAATGACGTCACCGTTCAATACCTGTCCGCCTACCAGTCTAAATTCCAGTACGGACTCAAGAATGGATTGACATTATTTATACAATTATTACAATAATGCAGCAGTCTGCATAACAGTAAATATTCCATTTTTTTGTGAATAAAAATTCCAAATGGTAAGCAAGAGTAATATAAGAGGGGCTTGTAGCCGTGACTAATGAACAGAGAAAATGTTATTTTAGTGCCAGGAATGTCTGCATTATTTATTCTGGACACTATTTTGAAATTGGCATCTGTTGAAATTTGTGTGAAATCGGCCAAATTGCCAATTTCTGACCACTTTATTGGGTAGTTGAAATAAGTGAATGGGCGGTTTCTTGTACTCAGTTGACAGACTAGAAGTAAATAAGTTTATTCAGGTATACACAAATACAGTTACATAGATTATCATACGTAGCAGTGTATGTATAGAGAACCTTGGATAACCCAGAAAAGTCAGACAAAGTGACTTATTTCCAGTACCTGGCTTGGGCTTGCCATATATGATTTTTGGTAAATATTTTTTTTTTCTCAGTTGTTTGTTGGGCTATCTCATTGAAACTTGGGCAATGTATGATGGAAAGATGCTTCTTAATGTACAACAAAAATAAAAAAGACGGACGATAAATAAGGGAGTTCACTTCTCAGCCATTAGCCGCCTTTTTGCAGTATGTTTTCGTATGGTTTTTATGGTTGTATTCTCATTTTTTTGGACTCATTTGATAGAATGGAAGATATATTACAGAAATAGACATGATTTTGATTGCTTTCATGATGAAAAGTACCTTGAAATTGAGCTCAAAGTAGAGGAAATGTTCGATTTTTGCTGATGTTCAATGAACTTTGTGCAAGTCAAGTTGGCTAATTTTATTAAGTGCATTCTAACCTAACCACTCTATAATCCGGCAAACTCAGTAATCCGGCACACTACAGGTCCCAATGATGCCGGATTTGTGAGGGAGGACTGTATCACTACAACAACTATCACTAGCTATAATTCAATATCACCACTATCACCCACTAGCACTAATCACTATCACTACTCACTAACACAAACTATTTATTAATATTAACAACAGACACTAAGAATGCACACTATCACTACTCACCAGTATCTTCCTGACATACTTTTTCTTGTAAGGAAGAGCAACACTTCCATCAAGGTAGAGTAAGCGGCTGTTAGTGAAGTCTTCCCATCCCAGCAGCAGATAGTCTCTGGACAAAGAAGACAAGTGTGGTAGCTGTAGACCAGTGAATATATTATTATTATTTTTATTATCATTATCATTACAATCAAAGCTAAATACTAACCCTACAAGGGACATACAGTGCTGCAGGGCTGGATGTGCTAAAGATGAAATCTGTGAAGGTCAGAGACCAGTGAGGGTTTAGGTATGCAAGAGGCAAGAGTCAGTAAGGGTAGTGGGAACTGCTAAAGGGAAAAATATAATCAAAATTGGTGTAATAAGGCAGTAGCAGACAAAAAGTCAAAGAGGAAGCCTGCATCAAAGGTGGGGCTGTCAGTGAGGAGGTCAGACAAAGTTACTCAGTTAGGGTGGTGACAATACCAGAGGTAAATTCTGCATGTCCACTGACAAATAGGACAGTCTATTAGTAAATGGTGAACTGACAAAAGAACTAAACAATTCTCACAGAGCAGCACTGAGTGCTTCTTCATGAGATACCCATGCGTGAGACATGTGTCCAGTACACAGGTGGGAGAGCAGTCTCCCAAACATTACAGCAGTGATAAGACTAGAAACCCAAAGTATGACAGAATACAATTTGTTATGGATCAACTCAGACCAACGTTGTTGCCAAACAGTTGAGAAATTCTGAGAATGGAATACCCCAATATGAAATGAAGTGGTCATGAATGGCTAACCGTGCAGCAGAGTCCACCTGATCACTGCCCCGAACATCCATATGTCTAGGGACCTGATAGAAAAAATGTCTTTGTTTTTACTAGAAATGAGGCACAACCAAAGTTGTGTACAGAGAACAAGGGGATGAGGAGAATCAAATTTTAGAATATTCTATAAAGCAATGAAGGAGTCTGAAACTACTACAAATGTTGAGGTATGCAGGGATGCAATATGTATAACAGCCAGGAGAACTGCATATAGCTCAGCTATGAAAATGCTAGTTGGGTCTAA
>NC_091330.1:20468145-20640645 GCF_038502225.1 Cherax quadricarinatus | reverse complement strand
AAATGGAGGTGATTTTGATTAATTTTACTATAAAAAGAACCTGGAAATGGAGCACAAAGTACAGGAAATGTTTGATTTTTGCCGATGTTCAAAAGTGAACAAATGATGTCATTGTCCAATAAATGTCCAAATAGCCATTCTAATACGCAGTCATGAATGGGTTGATGTAATTTTTACAATTATTACAGTATTGCAGTAGTCTGCATAACAGTAAATCTTCTATTTTTTGTTTGAATAAAATTTCAAAATAAAAAGCAAGAGTAATATCACAGGGACCTGGAGACATGACTGATGAACAAAGAAAATGTTATTTTAGAGCCAGGAATGTCTGCATTGTTCATTCTGGACCTTATTTTGAAATTGTCGTATTTTTTAATTTTCGTGAAATTGGCCAAATTGCAAATTTCTGACCATGTTATTGGGTAGTTGAAATCGGTAAATGGGCAGTTTCTTGTACTCAATCGATAGAAAAAATAGAGTTCTGAAGAAATAGTTATGAGTTTGGTTGACTGGAATAACGGAATTAGCCGAAAATAGGGCTCAAAGTGGGCGAAATTGCCGATTTTTAAATATCGCCGAAGTCGCTAACTTCGCGAGAGCGTAATTCCGTCAGTTTTCCATCAAATTTCGTTTTTTTGGTGTCTTTACAATCGGGAAAAGATTCTCTATCATTTCATAAGAAAAAATAATTTTTTTTTTTTTCGAATATTTTGCGACACCAGAAGCAACTTCAGGATTTGGCCCTTCGACAGTCAAAGGGTTAACCCTTTCAGGGTCCAAGGCCCAAATCTGGAGTCACGCACCAGTGTCCAAGAATTTTCAAAAAAAAAATTTGTTATTTTTTCTTATGAAATCGTAGAGAATCTTTTTGTGAAGGTAATAAAACAAAAAGTACGAAATTTGGTGGAAAATTGACGAAATTATGCTCTCGCGAATTTTGATGTGTCAGCGATATTTACGAATCGGCGATTTTGCCGACTTTGACTCCTATTTTAGGCCAATTACATTATTCCAATCAACCAAATTCTTAGCTATTTCACTAGTATTACTTCTATTCTATCGATTGAGCACAAGAAATCGCCAAGTCAACTGTTTCAACTACAAAATAAAGTGATCGGAAATTGTTAATTTGGCCAATTTAACACAAAGTTCAAAATATTCCAATTTCAAAATAGGGTCCAGAATGAACAATGTAGGCATTCCTGGCACTAAACTAACATTTCCTCTGTTCATTAGTTATGTTTTGAGGCTTTACAAATAAATTGCATTTTGATTTTTTATTCACATAATGAATTTTTATTCACACCAAAAAATAGAAGATTTACTGTTATGCAATACTGTAATAATTGTATAAATATCATCACCATATTTGTGAATATATATTAGACCCACCAGCTGACATGTATTAGACGTGTGAGGTCGTTTGTTTACTCTTGAATATCGGCAAAAATTTAACATTTCCGCTACTTTGAGCTCAGTTTCAAGCCATTTCCAATGCTAAAACCAATCAAAATCATCTCTATTTCTGTAATATGTCTTCCATTCTATCAAATGAGACCAAGAAATCGCAAATACAACTATAAAAAACATACGAAAAAACACTGCAAAGTTGCTGTTTTAATCGAAAAATCATGATTTCATTTTTTTCTCTCATTATACACAGTGTGCTGCAGGATCTGTTTTATGTGGTGCACACATACCACATAGATGTATTCTCTCATATCTAGGCCCAAATGTACCACTCACAGTTTATCAGAGTGAGCTGAGCTCATGGCGTAGATCTACGGTTTGGACCCTGAACGTAAAGCCGTAGATCTACAGGACGGACCCTGAAAGAGTTAAGAAAGGAAACAGAAACGAGGCACTAAACTACAGACCTGTGTCTCTGACATGTATTGTGTGCAAAGTCATGGAGAAGATTATCAGGAGGAGAGTGGTCGAACACCTGGAAAGGAACAAGATTATAAATGAAAACCAGCATGGGTTCATGGAAGGCAAATCTTGTATCACAAACCTCCTGGAGTTTTATGACAAGGTAACAGAAGTAAGACACGAGAGAGAGGGGTGGGTAGATTGCGTTTTCCTAGACTGCAGGAAGGCATTTGACACAGTTCCCCACAAGAGATTAGTGCAGAAGCTGGAGGATCAGGCGCACGTAAAAGGGAGGGCACTGCAATGGATAAGAGAATACCTGACAGGGAGGCAGCAACGAGTCATGGTACGTGAAGAGGTATCACAGTGGGCGCCTGTTACGAGCGGGGTCCCACAGGGGTCAGTTCTAGGACCAGTGCTATTTTTGATATATGTGAACGACATGATGGAAGGAATAGACTCTGAAGTGTCCCTGCTCGCAGATGACGTGAAGTTGATGAGAAGAATTAAATCGGACGAGGATGAGGCAGGACTGCAAAGAGACCTGGACAGGCTGGACATGTCGTCCAGCAACTGGCTTCTCGAATTCAATCCAGCCAAATGCAAAGTCATGAAGATTGGGGAGGGGCAAAGAAGACCGCAGACAGAGTATAGGCTAGGTGGACAAAGACTACAGACCTCACTCAGGGAGAAAGACCTTGGGGTGACCATAACACCGAGCACATCACCGGAGGCACACATCAACCAAATAACCGCTGCAGCATACGGGCGCCTGGCAAACCTGAGAATAGCGTTCCGATACCTTAATAAGGAATCGTTCAAGACACTGTACACTGTGTATGTTAGGCCCATACTGGACTATGCAGCACCAGTCTGGAACCCACACCTGGTCAAGCACGTCAAGAAGTTAGAGAAAGTACAAAGGTTTGCAACAAGGCTAGTCCCAGAGCTCAAGGGAATGTCGTACGAGGAAAGGTTAAGGGAAATCGGACTGACGACACTGGAGGACAGAAGGGTCAGGGGAGACATGATAACGACATACAAGATACTGCGGGGAATAGACAAGGTGGACAGAGATAGGATGTTCCAGAAAGGGGACACAGGGACAAGGGGTCACAACTGGAAGCTGAAGACTCAGACGAGTCACAGGGACGTTAGGAAGTATTTCTTCAGTCATAGAGTTGTCAGCAAGTGGAATAGCCTAGCAAGTGAAGTAGTGGAGGCAGGAACCATACATAGTTTTAAGAAGAGGTATGACAAAGCTCAGGAAGCAGAGAGAGAGAGAGGATCCAGTAGTGATCAGTGAAGAGGCGGGGCCAGGAGCTGAGTCTCGACCCCTGCAACCACAATTAGGTGAATTAGGTGAGTACACACTCACACACACCCACACACACTCACACACACTCACACACACTCACACACACTCACACACACTCACACACTCACACATTCTCACTCACACACATGACTCAACCCCTGCAACTACAACTAGGTGAGTACAACCACAAATAGGTGAGTATGCATGCAGTGTCAGTCCTAGGGCTAGAGCTGTTTCTGGTATATGTGAATGACACTGTCATGCAAATTCTGGTATTGTCAGCAAAGGAGGACATGGTGCTGTGGCTTACATCTCTGTCTATGTCAGATATGAGGATGAGGAAAAAATGGGAGCGAATACTGTACCTTGTAGAACAGAGCTTTTCACTGTAGCCACCTCTGACTTTACTCTGTTTATTATTACTCTTTGTGTTCTATTTCTTAGGAAGTTACAGACCTATCTACCCACTCTTCCTGTTATCCCTTTACCACGCATTCTGTATGCTATTACACCATGATCGCACTTGATGAAGGCTTTCGAAAAGTCTGTGTATACATCTGCATTTTGTTTATCCTCCAGTGCATCCAAGACCATGTTATATTGGTCCAGTAGGTGGGGGAGGCAGGAGTGATCTGCTCTAAACCCATGCTGCCATGGGTTGTGCAACTGTTGGGTATCCAAGTGGTTGGCAATCTTGCTTCTCAGAACCCCTTCAAAGATTTTTATAATGGGGGACATAAGTGCTATTGGCCTGTAATTCTTTACTGCCACCTTTGTGGAGTGGGGCTATATCCATTGTTTTTAGTGACTGTGGGATGACCCCTGTGTCTATGCTCCCTCTCCATAGAATATTTAAGGCACATGAAAGGGATTTCTTGCAGTTCTTGACGAACATGGAGTTCCACAAGTCTGGGCCTGAGGCAGAGTGCACGGGCATGTTATTTATTGCTTTTTCAAAGGCCAGTAGTGTTAGGATCATATAAAAAATTCTTGAGTTAACCAAATTTTGAGACTCAGCCATAAAAAATTAATTTAGATTGTCGACCCTTAGTCTGATTAACGGTTCACTAAACACTGAGTCATATTGGGATTTCAATATCTCACTCATTTCTTTGCTGCCATCTATGTAAGTCCCATCTCGTTTAAGTAGGGGCCCAATACTGGTCAAAGAAGACCATGGTGTACAGGCTATTGGGTCAGAGGCTGCAAACCACTCAAGGAAAAGAAACTTGGAGTGAATATCATAACGAGCAACCTAAGAACAGTGCTTCAACACCTTAGTAAAGTCGTTCAAGACAGTGCATGTCAGGCCTATATTGGAGTATGTAGCACCAGTACGGAACCCACCTGGTCAAGCACATCTAGAAGCTAGAGAAAGTGGAAAGATTTGCAACAGGACTAGCTCTGGAGATAAGAGGTATATCCTATGAAGAGAGGTTAAGGAAAATCAACCTGATGACATTGGAGAACAGGAAGGATAGAGAGGCCATAACAACAATATATAATGAGTGAAACTGACATGGTGGACAGGGACAGAACATTTCAGAGATGTGGCACAGCAACAAAGGGTCACAACTGGAAGTGGAAAACTCAGATGAGTCACAGAGATGTTAAGAAGTATTTCTTTAGTCACAGAGTTGTCAGGAAGTGGAACAATCTGGAGAGTGATGTAGTGGAGGCAAGATCCATACAGAGCTTTCAGAAGTGATACGATAAAGCTCATGGAGCAGGGAGAGTGGACCTAGTAGAGACCAGCAGAGGTGAGGCCAGGAGCTGTAGCTCAACCCCTGCAACCACAAATAGGTAAGTACACGTACATGCACGTACATGCACGCACATGCACACACACACACACACACACACACACACACACACACACACACACACACACACACACACACACACACACACACACAATCTTTCCACCTGGATATCAAATCCTCAGGAAAGACAGAGGGAGGAGAGGGGGAGGAGGAGTTGCACTGCTCATTAAAAACCAGTGGGGGTTTGAGAAAATGGAAGGAACGGATGGCATGGGCAAAAGGGACTACTTAGTAGGAACAATCCAGTCTGAGGGACATAAGGTGATAATTGCAGTAATGTACAACCCACCACAGAACTGCAGGAGGCCAAGAGAAGAATATGCACAGATAAGAAGGGAGGCTCAGCGGCAATACGAAAATGACATAGCATCGAAAGTCAAGACTGACCCGAAGCTGCTGTACAGCCACATCAGGAGGAAAACAACAGTCAAGGACCAGGTAATCAGACTGAGGAAGGGTGATGGGGAATTCACAAGAAACGACCAAGAGGTATGTCAGGAGCTCAACACAAGATTTAAAGAAGTATTTATAGTGGAAACCAGTAGGACTCCAGGAAATCAGAGCAGGGGGGGTGCACCAGCAAGTGCTGGATGAGGTACATATAACCAAGGAGGAAGTGAAGAAGCTGCTATGCGAACTTGACACCTCAAAGGCGGTGGGACCAGACAACATCTCTCCGTGGGTCCTTAAAGAGGGAGCAAACACATTGTGTGTACCATTAACGAAGATCTTCAACACATCATTTGAAACTGGGCAACTCCCTGAGGTATGGAAGATGGCAAATGTAGTCCCAATTTTTAAAAAGGGAGACAGACATGAGGCACTAAACTACAGACCTGTATCACTAACGTGTATAGTATGCAAGGTCATGGAGAAGATCATCAGGAGGAGAGTGGTGGAGCACCTGGAAAGAAACAAGTGTATAATTGACAACCAGCATGGTTTCAGGGAGGGAAAATCCTGTGTCACAAACCTATTAGAGTTTTATGACAAGGTGACAGAAGTAAGACAAGAGAGAGAGGGGTGGATCGACTGCATTTTTTTGGACTGCAAGAAGGCCTTCGACACAGTTCCTCACAAGAGGTTACTGCAAAAGCTAGAGGATCAGGCACACATAACAGGAAAGGCACTGCAATGGATAAGAGAATACCTTACAGGGAAGCAACAACGAGTCATGGTATGTGATGAGGTGTCAGAGTGGGCGCCTGTGACAAGCGGGGTTCCACAGGGGTCAGTCCTAGGACCTGTGCTGTTCTTGGTATATGTGAATGACATAACAGAAGGGATAGACTCAGAAGTGTCCTTGTTTGCGGATGATGTGAAGTTAATGAGAAGAATCAAATCGGATGAGGATCAGGCAGGACTACAAAGAGACCTGGACAGGCTACAAGCCTGGTCCAGCAACTGGCTCCTTGAGTTTAACCCTGCCAAATGCAAAGTCATGAAGATTGGGGAAGGGCAAAGAAGACTGCAGACACAATATAGTTTAGATGGCCAAAGTCTGCAAACCTCACTCAAGGAAAAAGATCTAGGGGTGAGTATAACACCGAGCATATCTCTTGAGGCGCACATCAATCAGATAACTGCTGCAGCATACGGGCGACTGGTAAACCTACGGATAGCGTTCTGATACCTCAGTAAGGATTTGTTCAAGACTCTGTATACCATTTACGTCAGGCCCATACTGGAGTATGCAGCACTCAGTTTGGAATCCACACCTAGTCAAGCACGTCAAGAAATTAGAGAAAGTGCAAAGGTTTGCAACAAGACTAGTCCCAGAGCTACGGGGATTGTCCTACGAAGAAAGGTTGAGGGAAATCGGCCTGATGACACTGGAGGCCAGGAGGGTCAGGGGAGACATGATAACGACATATAAAATACTGCGCGGAATAGACGAGGTGGACAAAGATGGGATGTTCCAGAGATGGGACACAGACACAAGAGGTCACAATTGGAAGTTGAAGACTCAGATGAATCAAAGGGATGTTAGGAAGTATTTCTTCAGTCATAGAGTAGTCAAGCCGTGGAATAGCCTAGAAAGTGAAGTAGTGGAGGCGGGAACCATACATAGTTTTAAGGCGAGGTATGATAAAGCTCACGGAGCAGGGAGAGAGAGGACCTAGTAGCAATCAGTGAAGAGGTGGGGCCAGGAGCTATGAATCGACCCCTGCAACCACAAATAGGTGAGTACAAATAGGTGAGTACACACACACACACACACACACACACACACACAGTGATGACTTGACCCCTGCAACCACATATAGGTGACAACTTTCATGCTCTTACTCTCTCTAACAATCTGTTCCACATAATCCTATCCCCCCCTCCTCACACACACACACACTGTCTTACACACTTTCTCAAGACTTACTGATTGATGGAGAGAGGTGGGCATATGCAGGATCTATTGGTCCAAAGGTAGGCATCAGTGGCTGTCAGCACCAGAACCCTTCCTGCCTTCACCACTTCCTTCACCAGCACTGTCGTAAGCGTCAGTTCTCCATAAGTGTCTACACTCTTCACACTCCCACGAAGCACTGAGGACACACTGCAGTGTCAGAAATACTAATGTCAGAAGTATTATAGATGCATACAAGAAGTAAAGATACCATTGCCAGCTGTTGTGTAATAATCACAGCACTGTACTGAATACATATATGTACAGTAGGCATCACTAATATGCATACATACAAAACACACAGATAATGAGAGTGCTTACGATAAAATAGTTTAAAAATACAATACGTACTGATATTTTTTATGGGTTACTCACCTAAACTAGTATTTCATGAGATTACTGTAGCTTTTGATGCATTCCTTAAGTCTCCTAAGAAATGATAAGGGTAAATTATAAAGGAGAGAAGAGTCAATACCCTTCCCACACTTGCTTAATGGCACTCAAGAGTTTGTAAAGGACACATCCATGCCACAAAGCTGATGCTTATTAACCCTTAAACGGTCCAATATATATACGTTTTATTTTTCCTGCCTTCAAATTTGGCATGATTGGCCTGAGATGCCTTGTCAGCATAGAATGGGTCCTAACACTCAGTATGCGCGGTATTAAAAAAACCTGCTCGACTCACGACCACTCGACTTACGACCGTGTTTTTTATGCCAAATTTCTGGGAAATAAACAACTATTTGTGTTGTACACAGTGTTTATCCTAAACCTTACAGTATAAAATACAGTACTAACAACATAAAAAGTAAAGTAAAACATGAAATATCAAAATAAAACAATAAAATAAAGTCATTACAAAAATGTTTTTGTTGATATTCAGTAGTAAAGTTCGACTTACGACCATTTCAACTTACGACCGGTTTCTCAGAACCGAACTCGGTCGTAAGTCGGATGGTAGGTGTACAGCAGGGCCCCGCTTTACGGCGTTTCGCTTTACGGCGTTCCGCTAATATGGACATTTCAAATAATGACCAAAACTCGCTATACGGCTCCCCCCACCTGTCTTTCTAATATGGTCACAGCGGCCCACCGAGTTTGTTTACATTCTCCCTGAGCACATCTCCTTATTATGTCTGGAAACTTTCCAAAATTTCAAGTGTTTTAAAGTTATTGTATATTTTATATGTATTGTACTTGATAATTAAACTTGTGTACACCTGTACCTAAATAAACTTACACACTGTGCTGGCATGTAGGTACACATTAAAATCACTAAGAGTCTCTCTACTCTTGATGCAATAATAATAATAATAATAATAATAATAATAATAATAATAATAATAATAATAATAATAATAATCTCTTGGGCACATTAATGTCGCATATTACGTTAATATAGACATTTCCCTTAATCTAAGATATTTTTTTCAAAATTATATAAGAAACACATTATGTAACACACAAACATGATACATGCACCCACAGTATAAAAATTTATACAAATAAATATGAGATGTTTACCAAACGGTTTGCAGAAGTGTTGGAAGAATTACGTTTTCTCTAGCCCGTCACCTGTTACTAGGGATAACTGTAGAAAAATATTCCTTTCGTATGCCTTCACTTTATAGCTATAATTCTGTACTAACTTGTACACAGTGTAAGAGTATTTGTTTCGTGATTTAATTATTATAATAATAATAAAAATATTATAAGGTAAAAGTTTCACAAACTCTTACAAATGTACATGAATGAACTAAAACTGGACACGTATTAATACCGTCTATTTCGCCTGACCGAGTGATCGTCCACAACCTGTTCAGTTTGTTTGTTTACGCTGTCTGAGCTCGGTGTATCATTAAATGTTGTATATTACGTTAATATACACATTTTCATTAATCCATCCGTGATATTTTTTCAAAATTATATAATAAACACGATACATAACATAAATACATAACAACATGTGTAGAGAACCTAGGATAACCCAAAAAAGTCAGTGACTTACTTCCATTGCCTTCACTCAGAGCATCATTTCTTCTCAAAATGATGTTACATGAGAATGGGAGTGTTCTTCTTTATTTATTCTACCGTATCAATGTAGAGACAACCTGTACACAATGTAACACAAACCAGACGTGTACACTGTTTACAAAACTTACCTTCGCCTGGTTTGTTTACATAACTGCGCCTGTCCTCTCTCATGCACTCATTCTTTCTCTCTGGTATGGTAGCCTGGCTGACTACCATACATACCACACTTGATTTTTTACAATAAATACTACTCATCTCACCCTATATTTTAAGGTAAGTAATGAGTGAACTGTATATACATTTTATCGCTCTGGGATGCTTAAATATCATAGAATAGTATGTGTGGGTGGGGTGGCCTGGTATGGTAGCCTGGCTGACTACCATACATACCACACTTGATTTTTTACAATAAATACTACTCATCTCGCCCTATATTTTAAGGTAAGTAATGAGTGAACTGTATATACATTTTATCGCTCTGGGATGCTTAAATATCATAGAATAGTATGTGTGGGTGGGGTGGCCTGGTATGGTAGCCTGGCTGACTACCATACATACCACACTTGATTTCTTACAATAAATACTACTTGTCTCACCCTAGATTAAGACTATAAATATTTTAAGGTAAGTAATGAGTGCACTATGTGTGTATTGTACTTTTTTATTGTTTTTTGATGCCTGGCTCTATTGCTAACATAATATATGTTAGTGCAAACTTGTTATCTAGTGTTTGTATGCATTTGTAAGTGGAAAAAAAGGGTGTTCCACTTTACGGCGGTTTCCGCTTTACGGCGGTAGCCTGGAACCTAACCCGCCATATAAGTGGGGACCTCCTGTACTTTGTATATATTCCAAGACAATAGTAAATTGCTAAGCCAGGTGTAAATGTCCACCTGTCAGTGTGTTTGTGACAATTTGAGTACAATTTCAGTACCTAATACTAGTGTCAGAACAAAGATTGGTTATAAAATGACAAGAACTACTACAAATTGTAATTATCAGAACATAAAAATTACATAAAATAATATGAAAAATAGAAAAAAAGGTATATCGGCAACACTTCTGCAAGTGGCAGGACTCGATGTTGCTGTCACATGAGCATCCAGTGCCAACTTCTCGGCCTCATATTTCAATAAGTACTGACCCTAAAAAAAAAATTTTTATTCTAAAATACTTAAAAAAATGTGCTCTTTTTTTCTATAATTTTTTTTTTTTTTCAAAAGCATGGTTTTCATGGCGCCATAGACACAAAGCATATGCTCCCAGAGACTTCTCGCCTCAATCCAGCCAATCACACACCTTCTGGGCGGAGCTTGAAGGTGGCGTCACTCGGGTACTGTCCTCTGCTATTGGCTGGGAGCTCCTCGAGTGTTCAGTACTGCTTGACTTGTTGAAGGAGCAGCATTTCGACCCTCACTCTCCTGATATTTCACCAATTTACACCACTCCAGAATGTCGGTAAGTTTCTGAATGTGTTTCCAGTGCATTATTGAATGTTTGAACTTCATTTTGAGATGTAAATGAATTGCCTGAGGCATTGAGAAGTAACAAATAAATGCACTTGAAGTTTTGTTTACCTTTTTGGTATCAATATTGAGGCCCGGCCTGACAATGGTAGATTATCACTTACTGTTTTTGTGTCAATATTGAGGCTCAGCCTGACAATGGTGATAAGAAATGGGCCAATGAAGGTATCATATATCATGGATTAACAGATCATAATTAGACCGTCTTTGTCACTGATAGCTAACAATTGCATGCTGAATCAAATTCATTGATATATGAGTAATTTTACCTTGTAAATTTATGAAATTTGCTCATATAGAATGCTCATTTTGTGTTTTCTGTTCATTTCAGTTGAACACAAATGTGTTTTATGGATCAAGGGCTCAAAGAAGAAGGGATTACATCGTGCCAGAGTTACATGATGACAGTGACCCTAATGAGGAAGTGGATTCTGGAGATGATTATGAGCCACAGGCAAATGATGCTTCTTCAAGTGAAGATGAACATGAAAATGTGTCTAAGAGAAGTGGGCAAGTTAATGTAAAACGAAGAAATGTACGAAAACAAGCAGTTAAAGATGATGAGGTTGAGGTAGATGAAACAACTGTCAACAACACTAATGCCACCTGGAGCAAACTTGACATAACAAATACTCCATTACCTGACTACAAACATGAGGTACCAACACATATCAAGGAACCATTTCAATATTTTTGTCAATTATTTACTGCAGAAATGTTAGAAAGCCTTGTATTTAACACAAACTTGTATGCAACACAGAAAGATGTTAATACTAACTTCAACACCACTAGTGAAGAGCTTATGCAATTTGTTGGAATTCTGATATTCATGAGTATGGACACCCTGCCCTCTTTAGAAGATTACTGGTCCCATAATCATTGTCATCCTGATATTACAACTGTTATGACATCTAAAAGGTTTAGGTCACTAAGGACAGCTATTCATATAAATGATAATACCAAGGCAACAGCTGACAGGTTCCATAAAGTAAGACCACTGTTTGAAGGTCTAAGAAAAGCATGCCTAACAGTTCCAGGTACACCAAAGCAATCAGTTGATGAGGTAATGGTAGGATATAAGGGAACAAGAGCAGGAAATCTCAGGCAATATATCAGGACCAAGCCTGATAAATGGGGGTTTAAACTTTTTTGCCGGGCCAGCGATGATGGATTTATACATGACATAATGATGTATCAAGGTCAAACAACATTTGATTATCACAGTGTTAGTCTAACAGAGGAGGAGAAGAAAATGCCTATAAGTTCCAAGGTTGTTATTTGCCTTGCAAAGACTATGGACCACACAAAGACCAGTGCAATTTATGCAGATAACTTCTTTACCAGTTTGCCTCTAGTGAAATATCTGCATGCTACATTCAATTGCAGGTACACAGGCACTGCAAGGGACAACAGAATTGGAAAACCACCACTTATGTCTGTCAATGACATGGAAAAAACAAAGGTGAAAAGGAGTGCTATGGATTACTGTTCATTGGATAGTGTCCTTGCTGTACGTTGGAAAGACAATAAGGTTGTTACTATACTGACTAATGATATTGGTATCAACCCAGTGACAAAGATAAGGAGGTACAGCAAGGAGCTCAAACAAAAGGTGGAAGTTGACTGTCCTGCAGTGATAAAGAATTATAATGCCCATATGGGGGGCATAGATAAGAATGATATGTTGGTGCATCTCTACAAGTCTCCACTCAAAGCAAAACGCTGGTACATGAGGCTCTTTGGATATGTCATTGATCTTTGTTGTGTCAATGGCTGGTTGTTGTACAGGCGTGAATGTGGTGTTTTGAAAGAGAAATACATGAACCTCAAGGAATTTCGGTTTTCCATCTCCAAATCTGCAAGAAAGTCAACCAATGGAATCCCAAGGAGCCTGAGATCTCCAAGTTGTTCAACTTCACGGTCTTCTTCAAGGTCTTCTTCAGTTGATGACATTCCCAATCGGCATCGAAAAAGGTCTAATGATACAATATTTGATGAAACACAAAAACACTGGCCAGTTTCTGCAAAGAGGCTTTCATGTAAACATTGCAACACCAAGAACAAGAGGACCTACTCTTCCTTTGCTTGTTCCTTCTGCAAGGTTAATTTATGTCTAAATTCAATGAGGAATTGTTTCCTGGAATTCCATAGGCAACAACATGCTTAAATTCCTCTGATAATATTTTTGTAACATTTTTTCAATTTTTTTATAAAATGTCAATTACTAAAAATGTCTTAAATTTTTTGAAATCAAGTTTCTGTGCCTTTTGTTTACCCAAGTTGTTTATGAATAAACCTTAAAAGTAAATTTATGCCTTTAATTATCAGTTATAACAGCTGTTATGATTCTTTTAGACAAATACCTTTGTCAGGCTTGCATCAAATTTGATGCCTGATCTGTCACCTACAGTTTAACCATTGTCGGGGAGTGCCTCATATTTGATGCGGCCAAAAAGGGCATTTTATGGCCCAAAAATAAATAAACTAAAAAAATGATCACAAATAAATATGTCTTAGAACTGCATATACTGTCACAATATAGGTTGCAATTGTTGCATTTGCTCAAATATGAGGCACGGCCTGGTAAAGGGTTAAGACTATAAATATTTTAAGGTAAGTAATGAGTGCACTATGTGTGTATTGTACTTTTTTATTGTTTTTTGATGCCTGGCTCTATTGCTAACATAATATATGTTAGTGCAAACTTGTTATCTAGTGTTTGTATGCATTTGTAAGTGGAAAAAAAGGGTGTTCCACTTTACGGCGGTTTCCGCTTTACGGCGGTAGCCTGGAACCTAACCCGCCATATAAGTGGGGCCCTCCTGTACTTTGTATATATTCCAAGACAATAGTAAATTGCTAAGCCAGGTGTAAATGTCCACCTGTCAGTGTGTTTGTGACAATTTGAGTACAATTTCAGTACCTAATACTAGTGTCAGAACAAAGATTGGTTATAAAATGACAAGAACTACTACAAATTGTAATTATCAGAACATAAAAATTACATAAAATAATATGAAAAATAGAAAAAAAAGTATATCGACAACATTTCTGCAAGTGGCAGGACTCGATGTTGCTGTCACATGAGCATCCAGTGCCAACTTCTCGGCCTCATATTTCAATAAGTACTGACCCTAAAAAAAAATTTTTATTCTAAAATACTTAAAAAAATGTGCTCTTTTTTTCTATAATTTTTTTTTTTTTTCAAAATATTCGGGGCGCTGCGCAAGTGAGCGTATATATACGCTTGGACCATTTAAGGGTTAAGGGTCTACGTGTTTGCTATTGGACTAAAGTCCAGCGAGTTACCAGGCCAGTCATTAAAGAATGAAATCTCACATTTAGCCTTTTATGTCTTTGGCAGTATGGCAAGGGGCATCATTTTACATAAAAAAAAAAAAGTTGCCCTGGTGCCTCTCAAAACTGTCAGGCAAATAGTCTTCTAAAAGCTCTAAATCCCAACCTTTATTCATTGAAACATTTTTTTGTAATTTCCCTAAACCACAGTAGCTAAAACACCAGACCATGAGGGAGAAAGGGAGCCTAACAACTTTACCTGTGTATTTAGAAGCAAGACAATCTGACTAGTTTCCTTCAAACACATTTATAATTTCCACTGCCTGTTACACAAAAAGTGACTGTCATGCCAAAACACTGACTTCCACTTTTAATCATCTCATTTAATGTATTTCTGTTAACTCTTCCCTTAGCTGTAAGAAGTGGCTTGAAACTATGAAACACCCTGATACTACAATATGCCTGGGGATCCACCACAGCAAATCACCTTAAGCCAATAACAACACAACAAAAAGTGGTAGTGTGAGTGATCACTCGGTCTACTGCCAGACAACACACTCCTCCACTCTTCAAATTCACTGATACTACTGTGCATACTACATGTACAGGATAATAAATACATATATCAATCCTGCCCTGAAACTCCTTGACAGTTGCAACAGAATTCATAGGCATAATACTAGACACAAAAATCTCTACGATATTCCCACATCCAGTTCAATCTTTCCAAATATTTGATGTACATATAAGAACCTAAAATCTGAATGTTCTACCTGAAAACTCCAGTCTCTCTCTTTCTGGCAGCCACTTCAAAGCTACTGTTAAAAAACACCTCCTTTCCCTAATGTGATCCTAACAACACTTATGCTAAACATTTGTTTCAAACTGTATTGACTACCATTCATTCATCATATGTATCTAGCTTTATCCCTAATATATCTCCAGTTACACTTTTTTAATGAATTGCTAAACACCTCCAATATTTTAAAAACTATATATTCTTATTCTCACATCTTTGTAACCATAATTTATTTTTAAGGCTGCCAAAAATGCTTTGCATATCAAAGGGCTTTCTATAAAGTAGTCATATATGTCAAATACCTAGGTAGTAGGTTGGTAGACAGCAACCGCTCAGGGAAGCACTGCTGTCCTGCCAAGTGAGTGTGAAACGGAAACCTGTAATTGTTTTACATGATGGTAGGATTGCTGGTATTTTTTTTTTCTGTCTCATAAACATGCAAGATTTCAAGTACATCTTGCTACTTCTACTTACACTTAAATCACACTACACATGCATGTATAAGCATATACAGCCTCTCCTCGCTTAGCAACGTACTCATTTATCAATGACTCAGACTTATGACAGGTTCTCTGACCAATATGCATACCTAAATAATGTACAGTAGACAGTCATTTAGCACGAGTTTATTTGGCATGATTTGGGTATAGCACGATTGAAGAACTGTGGCACAATTTTATGTAACACGTCGTAAAATTAATTTAACACAGTTCAGTTTGCGGAAAGGAAAAAAAAAAGTTTCTTTTCCTCAAGCAGCCGCCTTGTTGTGGATCAGTGGGGGAGACCTCCCGCCATCCCCTGCCACCCTGACACCACCCCAGCATTCGTACTTCATGCGTGTCCAGTCTTTCTTCTCTGCTACAAGCTAGCTGTGTTTGTGAATTGTGTTTTGATCTTTTAATTACTATACCATGTATCTGCCAAGCAATCATGACACGCAGTAGGCATACCAGTGTTGTTGAAAATAGCAAGAAAAGGTATAAGCATTAAAGTCTTAGAATTAACAAAGTAATGAAAGTAATGAAGTGTTACTTTGCACACATAAAAAGAGGTAAATATAAGTTTATGTGACTGATTGACTGACATTGAATGACTGAATTACTGAATGACTCAACTGCCTTACTGAATGACTTAACTGACTGACTTCTGACTTGAATGAATAGCTTACTAACTTGCCTGAATAACTTACTGACTTGCCTGAATAACTTACTGACTTGATTGAATAATTACTGACTTACTGAATGACTCGACTAACTGAACGACTTGACTGACTTACTGAATGACTCGAATGACTTACTGAATGATTCGACTGACTTATTGAATGACTCGACTGACTTACTGAATGACTTGACTAACTTACTGAATGACTTGACTTACTGAATGACTTAACTGACTGACTTCTGATTTGACTGAATAACTTACTGACTTGACTTGACTGACTTACTGACTTGACTTACTGAATGATTTAAAGTTAGACACTCTAGTACAACCATCGACTTCAGTACCAGAACCTCTACCATCCACCTCAGCCCAGTAGGACCACAACATAACTCTCCAGTCGCTTTACAATCATCTACAAACACCAGCACCAACAATTTAAGGTAAGAAATACTATTATTTCTGTTACATTTGTAGTCTTAAGCAGTAAAAACAACATAATACATCACAACAATGAACTACAATTACATATTCACTTTTATTTTTTTAAGAAGTGGAGGCCTCAAAAAAAAGTTGTTTGGCTTTCTTGGGGCTTTCAGGAAAGTAACCCTATTTTCCCCACAAATTCTTCAGTTCATCTAACACGGTTTTATCTAGCACGGCATTTTCAGGAATGTAACTACCGTGTTAAATGACGGTCTACTGTATATTAGAGCTGATTTCCTCTATTCTGTTTATTACAATATTCAGTGCACTTCTGTATAAACATTTAAAAATGTATCAGAAAAGTTATAAATGGTGCAAAGGTAACATTAAAACAATATCAAAGAGAGTTGACACAAACCCACTACCATTATAGTATGCTCCTCACTTAGCGATGAATTTGTTTACCGACATGGTCTTAGGAATGGTACTCCATCATTAAGTGAGGGGAGGCTGTATATACATACCCCTCTAGGTTTCCATCTATATTCTAACTAGTTTTTGTTCTTGTTTATTTCCACTCATCTTCATGGGGAAGTGGAACAGAATTCTTCCTCTGTAAGTCATATGAGGTGACTAACATGCCAGGAGGAAGGGACTAGTAACCCCTTTTCCTGTATATATTACCCAATTTAAAAGGAGAAACTCTCGTTTTTCATTTTGGGCCACCCTACCTCGGTGGGATATGAGCAGTTTGTTGAAAGAAGAAAGATATGTCAATTACCCTAATTGTATAATATAATGTATTCCCCTGATAGAAATAAAGTTTGTTTGTTTTGTATTATGCACATGGCATTGTATATAAACGTCATAACCCTTTTACTGTCCACACCGCCAAAATTAACATTACTCTGTTTCCACTTTTTTTAAATTATTTTTCTTATGAAATAATAGAGAATCTTTTTCTGAAGGTAATGACACCAAAATTACGAAATTTGATAGAAAACTTATGGAATTACGCAGGCACAAAGTTAGCACAGTAAAATGTAAATACTACACATAATTTGGAGCACAGAAATTGCAAAGTCACCAAAGATATAATTCAAGAGAGCTTAGGAGAGCTTGTTGAAGTGGTTTGGGCATCTAGAGGCCTGGATCAAGACAGGATGACAGAGGGTATGTAAATATGGGGTGGAAGAAAGGAAGGATAGGAGTCAACCTTCGAAAAGTTGGAAGGAGAGGATAAAGGTTTTGAGTGCTACAGGTTTGAACATCCAGCCAGCTTGTGTGAATGTGTTAGATTGAAGCAAATGGAGGGAAGTGGTTTTTAATGCTTGTACTGTTAAATGTAAACATGATATTTTATGAAGGGATTCAAGGAAACCAGTTTGACTTCAGGTAGAAAGGTCAGGGCACACACACTCTGTATGCAGTCAGAGGATCATTTGAATTGTGATACTGGTACACAACTGGCAAGACAGCAGTTGAATGAATAATGGTTAATCATTATCTTTCAACAAACTAGCTGTATCCCACCAAAGCAGGGTGGCCCAAAAAGAAAAACAAAAGTTTCTCTTTTTAACTTTAGTAATGTATACAGAAGAAAGGGTTACTAGTCCCTTGCTCCCAGCATGTTAGACGCCTCTTACGACACGCATGGCTTACGGAGGAACAATTGTTCCACTTCCCCATGGAGAGAAGAGGAAATAAACAAGAACTAGTAAGAAAATAGAAGAAAACCCAGAGGGGTGTGTATATACAGTGCTAGTCACAGCATTATGCCGCCCCCCACACATGTACCAAAACACAAACACATACCATGAAAGATTATAATATATATATTTGCACACTTACTGAGGTTTTAATACTTGATGCTACATCCTTTACACTTAATCATGTCCCTCAACCATGTAGGAAGACTCTCACACAAATTCTTGAGGGTTTGGGGAGGTACATTATTCCATGCCTCATGTAAAGCAGCCTCCAGCTGTGGGATGGAGCTGATATCCTTCCCCAGTAAACTTCATTTCACTATTGACCAGAGGTTCTCAACAGGGTTTAGGAATGGGGAACTGCCTGGCCAGTCATTAAAGAACCTCACTTCACAGTCCTTAAGCCACTGAACTACAGATTTGGCGGTGACACGGTGCACCGTCTTGCATAAAAACCATAGCCCCACACTTGTCAAATGCCTTGGGTAAATTGTCACACAATAACTCCAGGTAATTATACTGGTTCATATACTGTTTTTTGGGAAGCAAAATGAGTTCACCACACACTGAGCACTGAAACACCCACAAACCATGAGTGAGTCTGGGTGTCTGGTGGTCCCACAGGTGTAGCGTGGGTCTAGCGGGTCACTACCTCTGGGCCGGTACATGTCCCCCCCATGGTTACAGGCGATGGTGAAGGTTGCTTCATCACTCCAAAATACTTCAGACAACTGTTGAGGATTCCAGTGAAAATATTTCTTTGCATAATCCAGCCTATGTTTCTTCTGTGGCTTGGAGAGGATCGATTTCTTAACCTGGCGGTGACTACTGTAGCCCAGTTCTGACACACGTCTGTTAACAGTTCTTAGAGACACCTCTGAGAAAAAATGTGGATTCTTTTCTTTCAATTCTCTAGCAGTTATCTTAGGTGTACTCTCTAACTGCTTCTTTAACACAGTTAAGGTACGAACAGATGTCTTCTTCGAGGGGCCAAGCCGAGATTTGGCAGACAGTAACTTGACACCACCACCACACCAGCCTTGCAACACTGCACCCAGTTCCTCACTGAATGCTCACACACACACACCAACATTCTCCCCTATTTATTTCATCTGGTGCCCACCTTTGTGAAGCCCTATGATATGAGCTATGGTTTCAGGTGTTAAAGACTTCCTTTTACCCATAATCAAACATGCATAGCCCCAAAACCAAAGGAAGCACCGGACAAAAGATGGGGCTTATGAGAGACAAAAGTGCAACACTTCCTCTTACCACGGCAGCCACATGAGCACTGAGGAGTCACTGTGGAGTGTGGTGGCAGACTGTGACATGTTAACTGCTGCTACCCAGCATAATGCACTGATGAAAAAAGACCCCCCAGTATGGTAGGCCTTTGATTTTTATCACAGCATTATGCCGGGGCACTCACCCAGCATAATGCCATGACTAGCACTGTATATGCTTGTACATGCATGTTTAGTGTGACCTAAGTGTAAGAAGAAGTAGCGAGATGTACCCGAAATCTTGCATGTTTATGACACAGAAAAAAGACACCAGCAATCCTACCATCATATAAAACAATTAAGAAAGAAGGAACACTGCAACAGGCCTACTGGCCTATGTGAGGCAGGTCCAATTCTCCTACCGGCTTAAGCCAATGCCTTGACCTAGTCAGGTCAGTCATGTCACTTAAGGGAGGAGCACGGCATCTGACCTAGTAGCACAAGCTAGTCAGGTCCAACTCACACCCACCCACACCCACTCATGTATTTATCCAACCTACAGTATTTTTAAAACTACACAAGGTCTTAGCTTCTATGACGGTACTCAGGAGTTTGTTCCACTCATCCACAACTTTATTACCAAACCATTGCTTTCCTATATCCTTCCTGAATCTGAATTTTTCCAATTTAAAATCATTGCTGCGAGTCCTGTCTATGTTAGATAATTTTAGCATGCTATTTACATCCCCTTTATTTATTCCTGTTTTCCATTTATACACCTCATTCATATCCCCCCTAATTTTACATCTTTCTAGAGTGCAGATTCAGGGCCCTCAGTCTATCCTCATAGGAAAAATTTCTGATACATGGGATTAACTGTCATCCTCCTGTGTATATTTTCCAGAGCATTTGTATCCATTCTGTAATACGGTGACCAAAACTGTGCAGCATAATCTAAATGAGGCCTAACCAAGGATATACAGAGTTGAAGAACAACCTGATTCAGCAATTCTACTAACTCCTCCAATGTTGTTGGAGTTATATAGGGCTACAGAAAACACTGCCGCCTCAGCTGCAGCCTTCACCACCATTATGGACGGCTTATGCTCTCAGTGGCCCTTATACACCCAACAACACCACCACCAGTCGTGACATACATAATGACTTATTTTATTCATTCTAGAGTATATTCCATGTTTCTATGTTATTAATACTGTTTATTATGTCATATTAGTTGAATTGTGATAGATAAATAAGCCTTAGAGTTGATATTAGTGTCATAGTCTCCAACAATAAACTCGCCTCCCTCTCCCCCTCCGTCTGGTCTGCCATGCACCAACAAGTCTTTTCAATAAAGGTAAGTGTGATGTTAAATGTTCATTTATACATTTTATTAGTGCTTTATATTTATTTGTCATTCTTTTCTGCATGTAAATCTATATTTAAGCTAGGGAAGTGACCCCTAATAAGGACTTGGTACCTCGAATCCTTATGAAGAGGGATTCCCCTTCCAAACAATAACCTCTCTTCCCTCTCCCTTCCTACCTGTCTTCCATCCATCAACAACAGCCTTCAGTAAAGGTAAGTGTTATGTGTAATGTTCATTGTTTTGTGCATGTAAATCTAACTTTAAGGTAAAAAAAATTTTTTTTTGATACTTCTGGGTGTCTGGAACGAATTAATTCCATTTACATTATTTCTTATGAGCAAAATGGTTTCAGTTTTGGCCGATGGCTCTGGAATGGATTGAACATAAAAACCAAGGGTCCACTGTAATTACGCATACAGAACTTTTTCATTTTTTTTTAATTTATGATACAATTCTTTACTTCATTCGGTAAGCTATTCCACATTTTTATCCTTTTATAAAAATACAAATACAATGGAACCCCGAGTTTCGAACGTATCGATCATCGAACTCTTCAAGTTTCGACTACTTTTTTTTAACCAATTTTGTCCCGATTATCGAACGTGCCCCATCTTTCGAACCGCCGGGTACCGGACCTGTCCACCAGCCCGCTCTGTCTGCGTCCCCACGCTGGCGTCGTGAGCCAGTCTGGCTTTGTTGATGCTTGAGTGAACACTAACCTCCACACTCATTCAAATATTTCACTATTAATTTATTGTGTTTAGTGCTTGTGCGACTGTGAAATAAGCTACCATGAGCCCAAAGAAACTTGCTAGTGGTACCCCTGTGGTAAAGAAAATGAGAAACACCATAAATGTGAAGAAGGAAATAATACAAAAATATGAGAGTGGTGTGCAACTTGTTGAGCTTGCCAGGATGTACGGCAAAAACAAAGAACAGTCGATCAGGTTGAGAAGTTGTTGCTGGTGTGGATCATGGATAAAGAGATAGCAAGTGATAGTGTTTCGGAGACAATTATTTGTGAAAAGGCAAGGAAGTTGCATGCCAGTCTTATAAAGAAAATTCCTGGAACCAGTGCTGATAGTGAATTTAAGGCCAGCAGAGGCTGGTTTGACAGATTTAAGAAGCATACACAACGTTGTAAGGCATGGCAAGGCAAGTTCAAACAAATGGGCAGCTGAGAAGTTTGTACAGGAGTTTAAGGGGTACGTAGACACTGAAAAATTGAAACCCCAACAAGTGTTCAATTGTGACAAAACAGTCCTGTTTTGGAAGAAAATGCCAAAGAGGATCTACATTACTCAGGAGGAAAAGGCACTCCCAGGACACAAGCCTATGAAAGACAGGCTAACTCTCTTGCTCTGTGCTAATGCTAGTGGTGATTTTAAAGTGAAGCCTTTATTTGTGTATCACTCAGAAAATCCCAATGTCATTAAGAACAAGTTATGCATCCTGTGGAAAGAAAATAATAAGGCATGGGTCACAAGGCAAATTTTCAAAGAGTGGGTCCATGATGTGTTTGGCCTGTGAAAAAATACCTACTAGAAAATAATTTGCCACTCCAGTGTCTCCTGTTAATGGACAATGCTCCTGCACATCCTCCAAACTTGGTAGACCACTGTCTAGGGACTACAGTTTCATCACAGTGAAGTTCTTGCCTCCTAACACCACTCCTCTCCTCCAGCCCATGGACCAGCAGGTCATTTCTAACTTCAAAAAAATTCTACACAAAAGCAGTGTTTGAAAAGTGCTTTGAAGTGACCACAGACACTAAGCTGACCCGAAGAGAGTTCTGGAGGAATCACTTCAATATTTACAGCTGCGTGAGCCTAAAAGGTAAGGTTTGGGAGGTAGTGACTTCCAGGACTTTGAACTCTGCTTGGAGACAATTGTGGCCCCAATGTGACTTCCAGAGGGATTTTGAAGGGTTTGAGGCTGACTCTGGCCCTGCTCACCCCTCTGCCTGTTGTGGACTCTATTGTGGCATTGGGGAACACCCTGGGGCTGGAGGTGAGTGGAGAGGATGTGGAAGAGTTGGTGGATGACCACAAAGAAGAGCTAACCACTGAACAGCTGGAAGAGCTTCATCTGGAACAGCATCAGACCACAGCTCAGGAACTTGCTTCAGAGGAGGAGGAAGAGGGAATGGATGAGGTGCCTTCTTCACATATTAAGGAGATTTGTGCCAAGTGGAATGATGTGCAAATGTTTTTGGAGAAGTACCACCCTGAGCAAGCTGAAACAAGCCATCTCTGCAACAAGTTCAGTGACAGAACCATGTCCCACTTCAGGAAAATCTTAAAGAGGCAACAGAAACAGAGTACTGTGGACAGTTATTTTGTGAGACAGGGGTCCAGTGACTCTCAAGCTGGTCCTAGTGCCAGTAAAAGACAAAGAAGGGAAGTAACCCCAGAGAGGGCTTTGATACCTAAAGTCCTTATGGAGAGGGATTTCCTTTCCAGACAATAACCCCAACTCCCTCTCTCCTCCTCCCTATCTTCCAGATGCCATCATCAATCTTCAATAAAGGCAAGTAAAAATGTTATATATATATATGTTTATTTAAATTTATTACTAATTGTACTATGTATGTTTGTTGTGTGTATGTAAAACTAATGTAATCTCTATAAAATGTATTTTTTGTGTGAATATTTTTGGGTTTCTGCAACGGATTAATTGTATTTCCATTATTTCTCATGGGAAATATTGGTTCGACTTTCGAACATTTCGAGTTTAGAACTAGGTCCTGGAAAATAACAAAAAAAAGGGCACAATACCATAAATGGTCCAAGTCGGACCGAAACATCGTCGTAAGCTCCTCTCTTCTATGTGCAGGTTATTTGTGTATAGCTCCTGGAACAGATTAAGTTCAAAACTCAAGGTTCCATTGTATAGGGCTGAAAAGAATGAAAAGACTATACAGCCTCTCCTCACTTAACAATGGAGTTTTGCTCCAAAGACCACATCGGTAAACGAATTTGTCGCTAAGTGAGGAGCATACTATAATGGTAGTGGGTTTGTGTCAACCATCTTTGATATTGTTTTAATGTCACCTTTGCACCATTTATAACTTTTCTGGTATAGTATATTTTTAAATGTTTATACAGCAGTGTACTCTATATTGTAATAAACAAAATACACATGTAGAGGAAATCAGCTCTAATATACATTATTTAGGTATGCATATTGGTCAGAGAGCCCGTCTTAAGTCCACGTCATCGGTAAACGAGTACGTCGTTCAGTTAGGAGAGGCTGCATTCTTAAAACTATGGAAGAACTTTTGATACAATGTCCCACCATAGACTCAACCACAAACTGGATGCAAAAGTTGGGGTGGCAGGAAACTGTTCAGTAGACCAAGGAAACTCAGAATGACACAAGATAGTAAAGGTGAGGGAAGAGGTATCAGACTATGAGAAAGCAATGAGTATATTATCCCAAAAATCAGTCCAGGGACCTATACTCTTTCTAATATATGGAAATGACTTAGCTTTGGGAACTCTCTCTCCAACATGATAAGGGGGGAGGAGGCGGGAGCCGTTCAGCGTTCTCAAGAAAAAACTCGAAAAATTATGGAAATTGAGTTATTCATACAGAAAAATAGCTTAACTCTTTGGCAGCACAATGGTACAAGAATCAATGTTCTACAACGTTTCTACAAGAAATTATAGTCATTTATATCAGGTATGGTGGCGGTGATGTAGGTAGCGCGTCTGTTCTCAACCCATGTATTTTTTGGAATTTTTTCCTTGTTTTTTATTGCTTTTTCTTTGCATTATTCTTTCTAATATAATAATTGATTATTTGGCATCATATAAGAGTAGGTGGAGCTTATCAATAGACGTCTAGCCTATCAGGAAGCACCTGGGTACACTCAGCAGTGCTCCCTCTCCAGAGAGAGCCAGGTGAAATCACTTCATTTTTACGCTTATATCAGCTTATATATTAACTATACCGCTTATTTATCTATCAGAATTGATCTAATATGATATAATAATCACTTTAAATAACAAACAAACATGTTATATACTCTAGACTGAATAAAATAGGCCATAATATAGCGAGAGTCCACCAGCAATATTTCAATATAAATGAGTTACTCCTCGTCTCCATGTTGTATTGTTTGGTCTGTGAGTGATAGAAAATGGTGTTTTGAAGAGGATAACTGCACTAGAACATCAGTTTACTAAGAAATACACCGAAACAAACGCGATTTTCACGAAAAAAAAAAATTTTTTGACGGCGGGCTGGCCGGCGTTCTAGGCCTATATCTCGGAAGTAACTTATTCACTTATTTCGCTTTACAACTCCATTATTAATGATTGTATTGAAATTATTTTCACAGACAATATAAAACAAAGTGTGTTTGAAATTTTAACGTTAGATTTTTTGGAATATCTCAAATAGTTTTGATTTTGTGGGGGGTAAAAGGTAGATATTTTGGTGAATGCCAAAAATTCTGTCAAATGTATTTTTTTTTACCATGATAATAAGATATATTAGATGAAATGGCAATGTAAAGACGTCGTGCTAGTTGTATTCTAACAGTTGGGAATGTCGGAAGTGCCACTCGTAGTGCCAATTTGTCATTTCATGCTGCCATATATCAAAATTATGTTAATATTTTTTTTCTATGTTGTTTGTTGGCCAATCATACTGAAACTTTGTCACATTCTTGTACATATACACCTCTAAAAGTACACCAAAAATAAAATAAATCAGTTGAAAAATAAAAAAAATAAAAACGAAAGATGGCTGGTTTGTTGATATCAGTTTAACTGGTGAAAATACGGCAAACAAGAGAATGGAGATCAATTCCTGGAATGATTGAGGTTGAGGAGAGACCAGAGCCAGAATATGTAAGTAGAGGAAAAATTACTTGATATTTGGCAATAAAAAAAGGGCTTGGAGGTGAATTTTATGCCAAATACCCTAGGAGGGACAAATTAACTACATAACATCAGTGGCAGGCAAGAATAGTGATAAGTGCCTTTAAAGGACTAGGCAAGATAATCATTCAACTATTATACACCACATACACATGCAGTATGCAGTACCAGTGGGGAACCCACATTCACATGGGGAAGTCCTGGTAATGCAGGATAATTACTTGTAGCAGACAATAAGGCAGAAACTTACCATAATCGAAGTGTAGCTTTGTATACAATCCCTGTCGAAGGGGCCGCTGCTGACGACACTCACATGGCACTAGACATACAGAAATGGTGAACACAAACAAGGACACGTGGCCATAGAATATATGTGGACAGAGGAGAAAAATAACTATAAATCAATCAGGAAGTTATAAATTTCAATAAAATTTATAGGATTAATATACTGTATTATAATATTTTATTCCAAAATACAAGAAAGGGTTGAGTTCCCTCTAATGCTAACTCACTAGGAATCTGTTTTTCCAACATTGTTGTGGTTAGATATACGTTCAGTGTCCTTTTTTAACCCTTTGACTGTTGAGACCCCAAATCCTGAAGTGTCTCTCTGTGTTGCAAAATACAGTAGACTGTCGTTTAACACTGTTTTACTTGGCACGTTGTGGTTATAGCACTATTGAAGAATTGCGGCATATTTTTGTGTAACACATCGTAGAATTAACTTAATGTGGTTCAGTTTGTGGTACAGGAAAATTGGTTCTCTCGTGAGGTTTAATCTGACTAGCTGGTGATGATAAGTTACTACTCACTTAGCTTTCCTACTGGAATATTAGCTGCACCCCGAGGAAATATTGGAGTGTCACCCACGGGATACACTCTGCCTGGCTGTGGGTTAGACCACTGAGTCAATGGGGGAGACCTACCACCATCCCCCAAATCCCTCCACCACCCTCACCACCCTAGACCACCCCACCACCCTCCACCACCCCCAATACCCTTGGGTTCATACGTGAGTAGGACCATCTTCTGCTAGGTAAAACGAGTAAATATGAGTTTGTGTAATGACTGACTGACTGATTTACTGACTGACTGACTTACTGACTTGACTGATTTATGCACACTCCAGTACAACCATAGACTTCAGTACCAGAACCTCTACCATCCACCTCAGCCCAGTAGGGCCACAGCATAACTCTCCACTCTCCACAATCATCCACAATTTAAAGTAAGAAATACTATTATTTCTGTTGCATTTGTAATCTTAAGCAGTAAAAACAACATAATACATAGCGACAATGAACTACATTTACATATTCACTTATATTTTTATAAGATCTGTTGGTCTAAAATAAAGTCGTTTGGCTTTTTTGGGGGCTCCTAAGAACGTAACCCTATTTTTCCCATAAGTTCTACAGTTTGTTTAACACGGTTTTAACTAACAAAGCATTTTCAGGAACGTAACTACCGTATTAACCCTTTCAGTAGGCCTAC
This sequence comes from Cherax quadricarinatus, assembly GCF_038502225.1. NCBI lineage: Eukaryota > Metazoa > Arthropoda > Malacostraca > Decapoda > Parastacidae > Cherax > Cherax quadricarinatus. The sequence continues at coordinate 20,613,304 of NC_091330.1, read as the reverse complement.
ATCTAAGAGAATGGGTCTGCGTGGTGCGTGTGCACCATGAACAAAAATTCTAGGTGCTTGTATGGCATTGTGGGAATGCCGCCTCAGTAAGCTTTGTTCACCGTGACTTGCAGCAAGGCAGCTCTTGCTCCGAGGCGAACTGGGACTCTCTTCTTCCTATCTGATAGTTCTGACTCTGATGGAAAAGAAAAGGAATTCTATGGCATTGATCGATTAGTGTTGACCAGGATATCGAAAATAGTGCAGAAAATCCTGACGATCCTCAACCTTCTACCTCTGGTGTGGGCGTGTCTCAGTCACGTTCAGTTGTACCTCACTGCAAGAAAAAACTAATATTTTCAAGTGGCCAGGCCTCAGACTTGAGAAATGATGATGATAGTAATGCATACTTTGATTTTATTGCTCTTGATGATCATTCGAGTAGTGATAGTAATGAATCATACTCACTAGAGAAGTCGGTATATACGCCGCCACATGCGCTCGGGTAGTGTTCCCTATGCAGCACCAAGGGGATGGAGTACATCCCGTGGCCCTACACCAGGAATAGACAGTGAAAGTGAGGATGATGTTGCTATACTTGGCATGGATAGACCACAGGCATCAGTAGGTGGTGGTAGTGGTGATGGTAGTGCCATGGCCATGCATGACTCACCAGCCTAGGCTGGGACCCACCCCACTGACTCATCAGATCCAGGACAAAGCGGAGCGTCATCCACCACCACACCACAACTACAACCACAACCAGCTCATCATATCCAGTATCCACTGCAAACTGCATCTGGGATTGGCAGCAAAATTCCAATTTTGTCCCCAGTCCCCATCAGTTTGACAACTCTCAATGTGGAATACTACCAGCTTGTTCCCTTGGAAACACTGCAAATGCACTGAAATTCTTTGAACTATTCTTTGACCAGCCCTTGATGGAAATTATTGTCAGGGAAAGTAACAAGTATTTTGAGTACACAATGGCACATACAATCATATCACCACAGTCAAGACTACACGGGTGGAAAGAGACAACTGTGGCTGAAATGTATTTGCTTTTTGTAACAATAATGCTTATGCTTCATGTCTATAAGCATAATATAAAATCATACTAGTCCACAGATCAGCTAATTTGTACCCCAGCCTTCAGTGAAATCATCCCAGTGAACAGGTTTATCTTACTATTACATATGTTGTACTTCTCTGACAAAACTAGGCCTGACAGAAGTGACAGGTTATACAAAATTAGAAATGTTTTTACGTAACTGAAACAAAAGTTAAACATGTACTTTTATCCATTCAAGAATCCTGTAATTGATGAGTCTTTGATTTTGTTCAAAGGTAGACTGTCATTCAAGCAGTATATACCAAGCAAGAAGAAGCGTTTTGGTATAAAACTGTTTGTACTCTGTGACTGTGACAGTGGCCTGGTATTGGATATTATTGTATACACAAGAAGTAAAACATTTAAAGATACCAGGATGTTATTGGGTATCTCAGGTGACATAGTGAGAAGCATGATGGCACCTTATCTTGGTAAGGAGCATACATTATATACTGATAACTGGTACACAAGCCCTTTACTCAGTGATTTCTTGCAAGTGAACATGACAGATGTGTGTGGTACAGTGCGCTCTAATCGTAAACGTATGACCAGGTTCAGCGCAGGCACTCATGGTAGTGAGGTGCAGGTGTTTACTGCCAATGACATCATGGCATTACGGTGACATGACAAACGAGATGTCACATTGTTGACGACCATTCACCCTAACGAAATAAAAGACAGTGGCAAAGTTGATAGTGACTAATAAACGCATTCTACAACCAGTAACGGTGATTGATTATACACAAAACATGCATTTGGTTGACAAATGTGACATGCAGATTGGGTTTATCGATTGTGTTTGTAAGAGTTACAAGTGGTACATGAAACTTTTCTTCCATCTCATGGACATTTCAATGCTCATTGCATATAATATGTACCAAATAAAGACTGGCAACAGACCACCATATGGTGAATTTTGTTTGTCTGTTGTCATATAACTCATAATGAAGTACACTAGGTAACAACACCTGCTATACAAAACCGTCCTCAAACTCCTCAGGAAATACCCAAGTGTTTGAGGAGGAAAGGTGATCACTTCCTAATACAGCTTCCTGCAAGTAAGAAGAAATGGGCTCAGAAGAGATGTGTTGTCTGTGCACAAACAAAATGACGGGAACAAAGACACTCGGTTTATGTGAGAGGAATGTAAGGTACCTCTGTGCATACCTTGTTCAAGGACTTCCACAGACTGCAGCAGTTCTAGAAACATGTCCAGTGACTGTACATATGTAAACATATAATAAAACATTAGTAATATACAACATTTGTGCATGTTTATTGTTGTAAACAATACCGGTAAACAATATTATAATAATAACTTTAGTGAGGTTATTGTGTTCAATATAGTGAGTGTATATATATATACATTATATACAGTATTGGTCTCACAGGCCACAAATGTTACTAGAAAAAGAAAAAAATAGAAAAGAAAGTATAAAAAATGTAAAATAAAAAAATGCGATTTTGCGGAAGCCGCTGATGTTGCTGCCACCCGGTCATTTTGGGTCAACTTCACGCCTCTATATCTCAGTAAGTACTGATGAGAATTTTTTTTTTTTTGCTTTATTACCTTCACAAAATTATTATTTTTAATTCTGTAAGAAAAAAAAAATTTTCTTTTTTCAAAATTTCTTGGACATTGGGGCATCCATTAAAATTTTGCCTCTGGACCATGAAAGGGCTAAACAACAGTCTACTGTTTTTGGAAAAAAATAAAAATCTTATGAAATGATAGAGAATCTTTTCCCAATGGTAATGACACCAAAAGTACGAAATTTGATAGAAAACTCACAGAATTACGCCCTCGCAAAGTTAGTGATCTTGGCAACCCGGTGGCCTGGTGGCTAAAGCTCCCGCTTCACACACGGAGGGCCCGGGTTCGATTCCCGGCGGGTGGAAACATTTCGACACGTTTCCTTACACCTGTTGTCCTGTTCACCTAGCAGCAAATAGGTACCTGGGTGTTAGTCGACTGGTGTGGGTCGCATCCTGGGGGACAAGATTAAGGACCCCAATGGAAATAAGTTAGACAGTCCTCGATGACGCACTGACTTTCTTGGGTTATCCTGGGTGGCTAACCCTCCGGGGTTAAAAATCCGAACGAAATCTTATCTTATCTTATCTTATCTTGAGCTCTATTTTTTGGCCAAATCCATTGTTCCAGTTGACCAAACTCAATCTTTAGAACTCCATTTGTTCTATCGACTGAGTACAAGAAACCACCCATTTAAGGATTTCAACTACCAAATAAAGTGGTCAGAAATTGTCAATTTGGCCAATTTCATGTAAATTAACCCTTTCAGGGTCGAGAGGCCCTCTCCTAAACTCGTTCTCAGGGTCGAAAATTTTTTGGAAAAAAAAAAATTATTATTTCTTATGAAATGATAGAGGATCTTTTCCCAATCATAATGACACCAAAAGTATGAAATTTGATGGAAAATTTACGGAACTATGCTCTTGCGAAGTTAGCGGTCTCGATGATGTTTATGCATCGTCGATTTTGCCCACTTTGAGCCCTATTTTCGGCCAATTTAAGTGTACTAGTCGACAAAACTCATATCTATTTCGCTAGAACTCCATTTTTTTCTATCAAATGAGTGCAAGAAACCACCCATTTACCGATTTCAAGTATCCAATAAAGTGGTCAGAAATTGGCAATTTTGCCAATTTCACACAAATTTCAGAAGATGCCAATTTCCAAATAGGGTCCAGAATAAACAAGACAGACATTCCTGGCACTAAAATAACAATTTCTCTGTTTATTAGTCACGTCCCCAGGCCCCTCTTACACCTCTTTTGCTTTCCACTTTGAATTTTTATTCTCACAAAAAATAGAAGATTTACTATTATGCAGACTACTGCATTGGTGTAGAAATGGTGTAGAAATGATATAAATAATATCACTGCACTTGTAAAAGAATATTAGACTCACCAGTTGACATGTATTGGACGCTTGGTATGATTTGTTTACTTTTGAAATTTGGTAAAAATCGAACATTTCTGCTAGTTTGAGCTCAATTTCAAGGTACTTTTCATTATGAAACCAATCAAAATCATCTCAAATTCTGTAATATTTCTTCCATTCCATAAAATGAGACCAGGAAAACTAGAATACAACCATAAATACCATACGAAAATACACTGCAAAGTCGCTGTTTTAAACCAAACATACGGTCGGAGGTATTTTTCTCTCATTATGCACTGTGTGCTGCAGGACTTTTTTTATACTGTGCACACTGACCACATAGACCCATTCTTTCATATGTAGGCCTACCAGCTTTCTCTCACTAGATTTGAAGGCGAAAATTTAGGCATTCTTGTACGTCAATAACCCTGGTGCGTAAGCCGCACTAGTACATCAGAAACCCTGAAAGGGTTAAAAAAGATGCCAATTTCAAAATAGGGCTCAGAATAAACAATGCAGACATTCCTGGCACTAAAATAACATTTTCTCTGTTCATCAGTCATGTCTCCAGGCTCCTCTTATATTACTCTTGCTTTCTATTTTGAATTTTTATTCACACAAAAAATAGAAGATTTACTGTTATGCAGACTACTGCATTATTGTAATAACTGTATGAATAATGTCAACCCATTCATGACTGTGTATTAGACTGGCCAGTTGGACACATATTGGATGGTGACAGCATTTGTTTACTCTTGAACATTGGCGAAAATCAAACATTTCTGCTACTTTGAGGGACTCACTTTCAAGGTACTTTCCGTCATGAAACCAATCAACATCATATCTATTTCTGTAACATATCTTCTATTCTATCAAATGAGCCCAAAAAATGAGAATGCAACCATAAATACTATACGAAAATACACCTCAAATTTGGCGTTTTAATCCAAAAACACAGTTTTTTTTTTCCCCCATTATGCACTGTGCGCTGCAGAATTTTTTTTATATTACACACACTGACCACACAGTCCCATTTTCTCACATGTGGGCCTACCAGCTTTCTCCTGCTTGATTTGAAGCCTCTAGAATTTTGGCGTGTTAATACGTCAAAAACACTGGTTCGTAAAATGTATATGTACGACAACAACAGTCAAAGGGTTAAATAATTTGTAATGTCCCTTAATTCTATTTCTTTGATTATTTCACCTATGTTGTACTCTATGAATGAATTTGTTTCTAAATTTACCATGTAATTTATAATTTTTTTTTGTCGCTATGTACTCCACATTCATTTTCTTCTGATACTCTTAACCCTTTCAGTGTCATGACCCATAATCCTTAACTCACTCTCTGTGTTGAAAAATATTCGAAAAAAAAAAGAAAAAAATTCTTACCAAAACCTTAGTGTTACGAGACAAGAAAAAAAAATTTGCGATCAATACTTACCGAGATATAGATGAGTGAAGATGACAAAGTGAACCGTTTATGGCAACATACACGACTGCTGCTCACTCGGTAATACAGTGGACCCCTGGATTACACTGTCATTGGAATAAGTAACATTCAGAATAAGTAACGTTTTTTTTCGCCAAAATATTGGCTCGGTGATCGTCACTGAACTCGGAATAAGTCTGGAACGTGTCCACGTGGCGTGAGCGGCCCGGACATTCCATGTACAGCCAGTGTGCCATTGTTTACCAGCCAGTGAAGACGATCCCACGCGTTCATCTGATACATTTTGTATTATTCCATTCTTTTTAGTGCTTGTAACTGCCACCATGGGCCCAAAGAAAGCTTCTAGTGCCAGCCCTTTGGTAAAGAGGGTGAGAACCACTATAGAATTCAAGAAAGAGATCATTGCAAAATATGAAAACGGAGTGCGTATTGCCAAGCTGGCCAGGTTGTATAACAAACCCCATACAACCATCGCTTCTATCCTTCCCAAGAAAAAGGAAATCAAGGAAGCTGTTGTTGCGAAGGTGCAAATATGCTTATAAAACAGAGATTGCAAATACTGGAAGATGTGGAGACTTTGTTGTTGGTGTGGATCAACAAGAAACAATTATCAAGAGATAGTGTTATGCAGTCAATAATATGTGACAAGGCAAGACAGTTGCATATGATCTTGTAAAGAAAATGCATGGAACTAGTGCTGATACTGGTGAATTTAAGGCCAGCAAAGGCTGGTTTGAGAGACTTAAGAATCATAGTGGCATACACAGTGTGATAAGGCACGGTGAGGCTGACAGTTGACAAAAAAGCGGCTGAAAAATATGTTCAGGACTTCAAGGGGTACATAGAGGCTGAAAAATTCAAACCCCAACAAGTGTTCAACTGTGACAAAACAGGCCTCTTTTGGAAGAAAATGCCAAAGAGGACCTACATTACTCAGGAGGAAAAGGCACTCCCAGGCCACAAGCCTATGAAAGACAGGCTAACTCTCATGTTTTGTAGTAATGCTAGTGGGGATTTCAAAGTGAAGCCTTTACTGGTGTATCACTCTGAAAATCCCAGAGTGTTCAAGGAAAACAGTGTCGTCAAGAGTAAATTGTGTGCGATGTGGAAGGCAAACAGTAAGGCAAGGGTCACGAGGGACATTTTCCTTGATTGGTTCCGTGATGTGTTTGGCCCCCAGTGTGAAAAAAATACCTCCTGGAAAATAAATTGAAACTCAAGTGCCTCATGGTAATGGACAATGCTTCTACTCATCCTCCAGACTTGGAAGAGCAAATGGTGTAGAAGTTTTGTTTCATCAAGGTGAAGTTCTTGCCCCCTAATACAACTCCTCTCATCCAGCCCGTGGGCCAGCAGGTCATTTCAAATTTCAGAAAACTGTACACCAGTGTTTCAAAAGTGCTTTGAAGTGACCTCAGACACTGAATTGACCCTAAGAGAGTTCTGGAAAGATCACTTCAGTATCCTCAGTTGCATAAACCTTATAGGTAAGGTTTGGGAGGGAGTGACTTGCAGGACTTTGAACTCTGCTTGGAGAAAATTGTGGTCACAATGTGTACAAGAGGGATTTTGAAGGGTTTGGGGCTGACCCTGTGGACCCTATACCAGTTGTGGTATCTCTTGTGGCATTGGGGAATTCCCTGGGGTTGGATGTGAGTTTGGAGGAAGTGGAAGAGTTGGTGGAGGACCACGATGAAGAGCTAATCACTAGAGCTGCAAGACCTTCATCTGCAACAGCAACAGACCGCAGCTCAGGAAATTTCTTCTTCAGAGGAGGAAGAGAGATGGAGGAACGTGCCTTCTTCAAAGATTAAGGACATTTATACAATGTGGACAAAGGTGCAAACATTTATGGATGAACATCGCCCTGACAAAGCTGCTGCAGGCCATGTTGACAACATGTACAATGACAATATTGTGCCCCATTTTATGGAAATTTTAAAGAAACACCAGAAACAGACCTCTCCGGAACACTTTGTTGAGCGACAGGGGGTCCAGAGACTCAAGCTGGTCCTAGTGGCATTAAAAAACAGAGAAGGGAAGTAACCCCGGAAAAGGACTTGGTACCTGAAGTCCTTATGGAGGGGGATTCCCCTTCCAAACAAAGGTACACCACCATCCTCTCCCCTCCTCCCATCTCATCACTCATCAATAAGTCTTCCAAAAAGGTAAGTGTCATTCTAGTAATGTTTTATTCTGCATGTCACATTGTTTTCTGTGTAGGGAAATATATATTTCATGTAAAAGAAATTGTTCTTTTTTTTAATACTTTTGGGTGTCAGGAACGGATTGATTGGATTTCCATTATTTCTCATGGGGAAAATTAATTCGGAATTAGTCAGATTCAGGTTTAGTCACTCTCTCTGAAACGGATTAATTATGAAAACCGGGGTCCACTGTATTATAATTACTTTTATTCTACTTTTTTCTTTTAGTTTTGAATATTTTATTTTTTCAAATAACTTTTGTGGCCTGTGAGACCAATACAGTGGAACCTTGGCTTACGAGTGTCCTAACATATGAGTTTTTCGAGATACGAGCTGTGGCTCAGTTGATTTTTTGCTCTGAGTTAAGAGCCAACATCTGAGTTACGAGCCAGCTCCCCCTGCTTCCCCCTCAACCCAAAACCTGGACACCTCACTTGTTTATCTATGATTTCATGCTTTAATTCCATGGAAATCATTCTCTTTTTCTTCTCAGCACTGTCCTTTACACTTACTTTCTTAGGACCCATGCTTAGAAAAACAAAATTTGGCCAAATGACTGTAAAAAATGTAAGTAAAGCACGAGAGAAATACTACTCCCACACCGAGGTAAACAGTGCACTGAGCTGGTGGCGTTCTGAAGCTCTCATTATTATTATTATTATTATTATTATAATGAGTAAGCTTCAGTTCCCTAAATTAATAATAATAATAATAATAATAATAATAATACATACGCATTACAGGTTGGCCATCACTAATCCGGCATCATTGGGACCTGAAGTGTGTCAGATTAGTGAGTTTGCCAGATTGCAGAGTGGTTAGGTTAGAATACACTTAATTAACCTATCAAGAGAGACTCTTTCTGATACATCTTCCTTATTTTCATCACTGCTTTCTTCACCACTGGCTTGCTGCTGTGGATTTACAACCATCTGTGCAATTTCTGAGTCAGTATAATGATGAAATTTGAGTCAGTATACTGATGAAATTTGAGTCAGTATAATGATGAAATTTGAAATTATGCTAGCCAAAATTAGTGCCAGATTACTAATGGAACTAGATAACTGATTGCCGGATTAGTGATGGCCAATCTGTATGTTATAATAATTCAGAATGCTGCCACTAGTTGGCGCAGCCGATGGCAAAACATCTGGTAAGAAGTCCACATGTTTACATCACCGTGGGAGCAGTTCTCTTGTGCTTGCTTGAATTCTTTTAGTCATTTGGCCAAAATTCTTTTTTCTAACCATGGGTCCTAAGACAGTGCTGAGAAGAAAAAGAGGATGATTTCCACAGAATTAAAGCAAATTGTATCAGTTAAGTTCAGCAATTTATTTATTTATTTATTTATTTAATAATCTGAACATACATACAGAGGTACAAAAAAATACAGGTAAGAGCAGCATGCCAAAGCCACTTGTATGCATAGCATTACGGGCAGGCTTAAAATTAACTTAAGATTAACTAAGCAATGATGTAATCAGTGATAAAACATTATTGTAAACAGATAACAATAAAGCACAAATGAGTATTACAAAGAGAGGTCATATGGTTGCATGCATTGCTGTACATTCAGTAGAATGGAGTATTCTGTTAGGTAGTGTATTTAAAAAATAACAAAGTTAGATTGGGTCTTAGGTTTAACATTTATGTGATATAATTGTGAGAAACATTTAAGATATACAATTTATAAGGTTCAGTTATTCAGTATTTATTTGGTTTTGGGTGAGTAAGTGATCTTTGAAAAGAGACTTGAATTTGTAAACAGGTAGTGTTTCTTTTATATTTACAGGTAATGAATTCCAGATTTTATTGCCTTTTATGTGCATTGAGTTTTTGCATAGCGTGAGATGGACACGAGGAACATCAAAGAGTGATCTGTATCTTGTGTTATGGTCATGTGTTCTGTCGAGGTTGGCAAGGAGATGTTTGAGGGAAGGGTTAATATCAGAGTTAAGTGTTCTATGTATGCAATAGGTGCAGTAATAAGTATGGATGTTTTGGATGGTGAGTAGGTTTAGTGTTTTGAATATTGGTGGAGTGTGCTGCCTGTAGTGGGAATTTGTTATCATTCTGACTGCAGCCTTTTGTTGGGTAATTAGTGGTCTGAGATGGTTAATTGTTGTTGAGCCCCATGCACAAATTCCATAGGTGAGATAGGGGTAAATAAGAGAGTGATATAGGGCCAGGAGGGCTGACTGTGGAACATAGTACTGTATCTTCAATAGTATGCCTACGGTCTTGGAAATTTTCTTAGAAGTTTGTTGTATATGTGTATGAAATTTGAGTCTATTATCAAGGTGGATTCCTAAGAACTTTCCCTCTGTTAGCTTTGTGATAGGTGATCCATTTATCATTATGTTAAGAGGGACATCTGTAGCTCTGTTACCAAACTGAATGAAGTAGGTTTTGTCAATGTTTAGTGTAAGTTTGTTAGTCCTCATCCAGGTAGATATTTTCTGTAATTCGGTATTTACAGTATTGACTAGCGTGACTGGGCTCGGGTGAGAGAAGACGTATGTAGTGTCATCTACAAATAGTGTGGGTTTGAGTAACTGCGAAGCATTTGGTAGGTCATTTATGTATAGGAGAAAGAGAAGAGGGCCAAGGACACTTCCCTGTGGGACACCAACTGTAATTGGTTGTGCGGAAGAGTTTGCCCCATTTGTGTACACATATTGGTTTCTGTTGCTGAGGTATGACTTGAGGTAGTTGAGGGAGTGCCCTCTTATCCCATAGTGTGACAATTTTATGTGGAGCAAGTCATGGTCAACTGTATCAAAAGCTTTACGTTAAGTCAATGAAGATACCCAGTGGGACTTCTTTTTTCTCTATTGCAGTGTATATATGTTCTAGCATGTGTATAACAGCATCATTAGTATTTTTATTAGGCCTGAATCCAAATTGGCAGGGGTTGAGTATGTTTTGGGAGATGAGGTAGGAGTAGATTCGTTTATGAATTAATTTTTCGAAGATTTTTGAGAGAGGGTGTAAGTTGGATATTGGCCTATAGTTATTCAACTCTGTTTGGTCTCCTCCTTTATGGATCGGGGTGACCCTCGCTATTTTGAGAACTGTAGGGAAGGTGGAGGATTCAATGGATTTGTTAAAGAGTGTTGCAATGATTGGTGATAGCACTTGTGACACTTTTTTGTATATAAAGGGTGGTAGGGTATTTAAATCTCCTGCCTTGTTTTCTAGTGTGTTGATAATAAGGGAGACTTCGTATGGGTTAGTCGGAGCTAGGAACAGTGTGTTCGGGTAGTTGCCAGTGAGGTAGTCATTTGGTGGGGTATCTGAGCTTGGGATTTTATTGGCAAGTTTTTGTCCTATAGTGGAGAAGAAATCATTGAGTCTGTTTGCTGTTTCTGTTGGTGAGAGTTGGGGTTCATCTGATTTTGCTAATTTTATTTCGCTATTTCGTGATATCTTTTTTGTTCCTAGAATTTCTGATAGGGTTTTCCAGGTCTTTTTTATATCACCTCGTAAGTTGGATAATCTGTTCTCATAATACAATTTTTTGCCCTTCTTATCAGGCTGGTTAGGATTGACGAGTAACGTTTTGTTTGGTCTCTGGTTATGTGACCCATTCTGTACTGTTTTTCATATAGGTGATTTGTATTTATGGATTTGAGAATGCTGGGTGTTAGCCAGGGACTGTTCAGTCTCTTAGCTGTCATCTGTTTGATTTTTTTTAGGGCAGTGCTTGTTATAGAGGTATTGGGTCTTTTTTAGAAAATTATTAATACATTCGTCAATATCTGTATAGATTTCTAGCTCAGTGTGCCAGTCAATGTTTGTTACTGCTGTTGTGAAGTTATTAATGGCTGCCTCATTGTGAAGTCTGAAGGTGACTTTAGTAGTGTCTTGAGGTAATTTACCAAGAGTTGTTATGAGGAAAGTAGGGTAGTGGTCTGTGGTATTATCTGTGATTATGCCTGATTTTAAAGGGGATATGGTGTTGGCCCAGATGTGGTCTAGTAGGGAAACACTAGTCTCTGTAATTCTTGTAGGTTTTGTTACTGTTGGTAGCAACATGCAGTTACTCATTGTGTTTGTGAATTCAGTAACATGTGGGTCCTGGTCTTGCAGGAGATTTATATTGAAGTCACCTGAGAGTAGTAAGTGATCTTTGTTCATGCGTGCATCAGTTATCATACTTCCTAGGTTTTGACTAAATTGGCTAATGTTTGACTGTGGAACTCTGTAGATGTTTATCACTGTGAGAGGTTTTTGTAGGTATTTGGATTTGAATTTAGCTATTATATATTCCCCATGTTCATCCCTTGTGCAAGTATTAGTGATACATTCTAGTTGGTCTGAGTAGTATATAGCTGTGCCACCCCCTTGTTGATCTGGCCTACAGTTGTGTATGGCTGTGTAACCAGGAATGGCATAGACATCAGTAGTATCAGTCTTTCCCCAGGTTTCAGTTAGTGTAATGATGGACATATTGGCATGCAAGGAATTTAGTAATGCTATGAGGTCATCGTAATGCTTGCTTAAAGATCTGATATTGTAGTTAAAGACAGTTATGTTGTTGTTGGCTCTGAGAAGTGCCTTTGATTGTTCTGCTGTGTAGTAATTACAGTAACTGTTTGATTCATTTAAGTCATTCAATAAGAGGTTGGTATCAGGATCAATTCTTGTTATCCTAAGATTTGTAGTGAATCTATAGTTAGAATTAAGAAAAAAATAAAGTAAATATTCTAAAGCTAAAAAAAAAAATAGCACCTGAATTATTTAACAAATGTAAAAATAATGAGCTAAGGTAGTTTTTTAAAGCTAAAATAAAGGAGACAATATAAAAGGAACTAAAATAATTTGTGGTGAACAAATAAAGTGATGATCAAATAATGGAGCTTGGGAATATGATAGTAGGTAGTATTTTAAGGGTAATTCTTTAAAGTTAGAATTAGAGAAAACAATATAAAAGGGACTAATATAAGTTGTGGTGAACAATAAAGTGGTAATCAAATAAATGAGTTTTGGAATATAATGGCAAAATAGTGAACTTATTACACTTTAGCACCTGAGAATAGCACCTTGATTATTTTAACAATTGTGAATATATGAACTAGGGTAGTTATATAAAACTGTATAAATTAAGTTCAGTGATTAAACAAAACAAATTGTATCAGTTAAGTTTAGTGATTAAACAAAACATATTGTATAAGTTAAGTTCAGTGATAAAGTGTAGCATTAAGAGTGTAGCAAGTTAGTTAAGCAATTAAGCTACAGATAAAGGACGAAACACGGACGCAGCCGCCACTTCCACTGCCATCATCACTCGTCATATTATGGCCTATTTTATTTATTCTAGAGTATATATCATGTTTCTCTGTTAATTATATTGTTTATTATGTCATTAGATGAATTGTGATAGATAAATAAGCCGTAGAGTTGATAGTGTTAAATTGAAATATTTCGTCCTGCCGCTGGGATGGATTAATGGCATTTCAATTACGTAATTTAAATGAGGAAAATTGATTTGATATAAGAGCAAACCGAGTTACGAGCTAGGTCATGGAATGGATTAACCCTTAAACTGTCCAAACATAGATCTACGTTGACGTGTGTAGTGCTCCGAACATAGATCTATGTCCAGTTTTACATGCTTTCAAATGGAGAAGACAAATGTCAGAGCGCTACGCACGTCAATGTGGATCTACGTTTGGACAGTTTAAGGGTTAAACTCGTAAGTCAAGGTTCCACTGTATAGTGCACAATGCATATATATATCCACTCGTTGTACGCAACACAATAACCACACAAACATCATTATATTGTTTACAAACTGTGTTAACACAAACCAACAATAAAGAAAGTTGTTTATTACTATTGTTCTATAATATATATACACATACAGAGTCACTGGACATGTTCCTAGAAGTGCTGTAGCTTGTGGAACTCTTCGAAACATGGGGTTATACACATTGCTGTTTTACACTCCTCACACGTAAAACAAGTGTCTTTGCGTTTTTGTTGACAGATTGTTTTGGCTGTGCAGGTTGTTGTAGTTGTGCAGGTTGTGATTGTGCAGGTTGTTGTGGTTGTGTAGGTTGTTGGGGTTGTGGCTGTACAGGTTGTTGGGGCTGTGATTGTTCAGGTGGTTGTAGCTGTGCAGGTTGCTGTGGTTGTGCAGGTTGTTGTGGTTGTGCAAGTTATTGTGGTGTGTGGGTGGTTGAAGCTGGCCTTTCTTGTGGATGTGCTGAGTCAGCAGCATAGCTACCAGCCTGGGTATATGACACATTACAAAACCATAACTACCACCTGCTATCATATGTGTATACCATCCCAATTGTAACATTACCCATTACCTACACTGTCTTCCCTACCAACCCACATGGAAAAGTCACTTTGTCTTACTTTTTTGAGTTATCCTAGGTTGGTGGTCATCTGGGTCATCCTTCCTTCCTTCCTTCTGGTTTCCTGGGCATTGCTTTCAGTCATAAACTCCTCAAATCCATGAAATTCATCTTCACTGACACTTTCATCTGTGTTAGAAATGTCACTTGGGAAAAGAAGAGTCCCAATTCACCGGGGAGTGAGGTATTTCTTACCGCGAGGCATGGAAAACAAGGCATACTGAAATGGCGTTCCCACAATGCACCACGATTCTTTTTTATACTGTGCACACTGACCATGCAGACCCATTCTCTCACATGTAGGCGTACCAGCTCTCTCCTACTAGATTTGAAGGCGCTAGAATTTTGGCTTAGTACATGTATTATGGTACCGACACTGGCTCTCAAGTCGTAATACTACAGGACCAACACTGAAAGGGTTAAATAGTAGGGTACAGTCCTGTTACTCTGTAGAAAAAAAAATCCCATCTCATTTTTTTTTTGTATTGGTTTACAACAGTTTCTATATACTATTTTTAATTTTTATTACTTTCTTCTTAGATACATGTTGTCTGATTGTTTTGCTGAAATAGGTTAACTTTTTTTATGAACTAAACTCTTCATTTATTCTTCCTTAGTTATGAGCAGAGTAAAAGCTTCTACTGATTTGTGTTCAAATTTGGTGTATTTTTCAATATGACTTTATATGTTATCTTTGTTATTGAAATTATTCTAAACCTTTTGTAATCAAGAACAGAGAAATTTGACTGATCTTTATGACAATTATTTTATATTGCTGCCAGATATAATACAGTAATTGTTTTTTCTCTGTCAGCAGTTTCCTTCAATAATAATAATTTTTATTATTAACACATTGGCCGATTCCCACCAAGGCAGGGTGGCCCGAAAAAGAAAAACTTTCATCATCATTCACTCCATCACTGTCTTGCCAGAGGGGTGCCTTACACTACAGTTATAAAACTGCAACATTAACACCCCTCCTTCAGAGTGTACGTAGACACTGTACTTCCCATCTCCAGGACTCAAGTCTGGCCTGCCGGTTTCCCTGAATCCCTTCATGTTACTTTGCTCACACTCCAACAGCACGTCAAGTATTAAAAACTATTTGTCTCCATTCACTCCTATCAAATATGCTTACGCACGCCGCTTGATGGAAGTTCAAGCCCCTCACACACAAAACCTCCTTTACCCCCTCCCTCCAACTCTTTCTAGGCCAACCCCTACCCCGCCTTCCCTCCACTACAGATTTATACACTCTCGAAGTCATTCTGCTTTGTTCCAATCTCTCTACATGTCCAAACCATCTCAACAACCCCTCCTCAGCCCTATGGATAATAGTTTCGGTAATCCCACACCTTCTCCTAATTTCCAAACTACCAATTCTCTGCGTTATATTCACACCACACATTGCCCTCAGACACGACATCTCCACTGCCTCCAGCCTTCTCCTTGTTGCAACATTCATCACCCATGCTTCACACCCATACAAGAGTGTTGGTACAACTATACTCTCATACATTCCCCTCTAAGTGCACCACTCACCCTTTTCCCCTCATCAGTTCTATGATTCACCTCATTCTTCATAGAACCATCTGCTGACACGTCCACTCCTAAATATCTGAATACATTTACCTCCTCCATACTCTCTCCCTCCAATCTGATATCCAATCTTTCATCACCTAATCTTTTTATCCTCATAACCTTACTCTTTCCTATCTTCACTTTTAATTTTCTTCTCTTACATACCCTACCAAATTCATTCACCAACCTCTGCAACTTCTCTTCAGAATCTCCCGAAAGCACAGTGTCATCAGCAAAGAGCAACTATGACAACTCCCACTTTGTGTTTGATTCTTTATCTTTTAACTCCACACTGCTTGCCAAGACCCTAGCATTCACTTCTCTTACAACCCCATCTATAAATATATTGAACAACCACAGTGACATCGCACATCCTTGTCTAAGGCCTACTTTTACTGGGAAATAATCTCCCTTTCTCCTACATACTCTAACCTGAGCCTCACTATCCTCGTAAAAACTCTTCACAGCTTTCAGTAACCTACCTCCTTTATCATACACCTGCACCAACTGCCACACTGCCCCCCTATCCACCCTGTCATATGCCTTTTCCAAATCCATAAATGCCATAAAAACCTCTTTATCCTTATCTAAATACTGTTCACCTACAGGTTTCACTGTAAACACTTGGTCTATACACCCCCTGCCTTTCTTAAAGCCTCCTTGTTCATCTGCTACCCTACTCTCTGTCTTACTCTTAATTCTTTCAATAATAACTCTACTATACATTTTACCAGGTATACTCAACAGACTTATTCCCCTATAATTTTTGCACTCTCTTTTATCCAATTTGCCTTTATACAAAAGAACTATACATGCTCTCTGCCAATCCCTAGGTACCTTACCAACCACTCCAAAACTATATCCCCACCTGCTTTTAACATTTCCATCTTCATCCCATCAATCCCAGCTGCCTTAACCCCTTTCATTCTACCCACTGCCTCACAAACTTCCCCCACACTCACAACTGGCTCTTCCTCACTCCTACAAGATGTTATTCCTCCTTGCCCTATACATGAAATCACAGCTTCCCTATCTTCATCAACATTTAGCAATTCCTCAAAATATTCCCTCCATCTTCCTGATACCTCTAACTCTCCATTTAATAACTCTCCTCTCCTATTTTTAACTGTCAAATCCATTTGTTCCCTAGGCTTCCTCAACTTATTAATCTCACTCCAAAACTTTTTCTTATTTTCACAAAAACTTGTAGATAACATCTCACCAACTCTCTCATTTGCTCTCTTTTGAGAATGCTTCACCACTCTCTTAATCTCTCTTTTTCTCTCCATATACTCTTCCCTCCTTGCATCACTTCTACTTTGTAAAAACCTCTCATATGCTAACTTTTTCTCCCTTACTACTTTCTTTACATCATCATTCCACCAATCGCTCTTCTTCCCTCCCACACCTACTTTCCTGTAACCACAAACTTCTGCTGAACACTAACACTACTTTCTTAAACCTACCCCATACATCTTCGACCCCATTGCCTATACTCTCACTAGGCCATCTATCCTCCAATAGTTGTTTATATCTTACCCTAACTGCCTCATCTTTTAGTTTATACACCTTCATCTCTCTCTTACTTGCTGCTTCTGTTTTCCTTGTATCCCATCTACCTCTTACCCTCACTGTAGTTACAACTTTAGAAAGTGATCTGATATATCTGTGGCCTCTCTATAAACATGTACATCCTGAAGTCTACTCAACCATCTTTTATCTACCAATACATAGTCCAACAAACTACTGTCCTTACACCCTGCATCATATCCTGTATACTTATTTATCCTCTTTTTCTTAAAATATGTATTACCTATAACTAAACCCTTTTCTATACACAGTTCAATCCAAACTTGCCTACTTGCAAGTTTGCCTACCACACCCTCTCTAAATGTTTCTCCTACTTTAGCATTTAGGTCCCCTACCACAATTACTCTCTCACTTGGTTCAAAAGTTCCTATACATTCACTTGACATCTCCCAAAATCTCTCTCTCTCTCTCTCTCCTCTACGCTCCTCTCTTCTCCAGGTGCATACACGCTTATTATGACCCACTTTTCACATCCAACCCTTATTTTAATCCACATAATCCTTGAATTTACACATTTATATTCCCTCTTCTCCTTCCATAAATGGTCCTTCAACATTATTGCTACCCCTTCCTTAGCTCTAACTCTCTCAGATACTTTTGACTTAATACCATTTATTTCTTACCACTGAAACTCACCTACCCCCTTCAGCTTTGTTTCGCTTAGGGCCAGGACATCCAACTTCTTTACATTCATAACATCAGCAATCATCTCTTTCTTATCATCTGCACTACATCCACACACATTCAAGCATCCCAGTTTTATAAAGTTTTTCTTCTCATTTTTAGTGAATGTATACAGAAGGGGATACTAGCTCATTGGTCCCGGCATTTTAGTCGCCTCATATGACACACATGGCTTACGGGGGAAAGATTCTTTTCCACTTCCCCATGGACAATAGAGAGGAAAAAAAAAAAACGAACAAGAGCTATTAAGAAAAAGAAGAAAAACCCTAGATGTGTATATATATATATGCATGTACATGCCTGTGTAGTGTGACCTAAGTGTAAGTAGAAGCAGCAAGATATGCCTGTTATCCAGCGTGTTTATGAGACAGAAAAAAGACACCAGTAATCCTACCATCATGTAAAACAGTTACAGGTTTCTATTTCACAGTCCCCTGGCAGGACGGTAGTACCTCCCTGGGTGGTTGCTGTCTACCAACCTACTACCTAAATAATTATTGTTGTTGTTAGGTAAGACACATATGCAACAGTTAGGTATCTTTATTTCAAAATGTTTCGCCTACACAGTAGGCTTCTTCAGTCGAGTACAGAAAAGTTGATAGAAGCAGAAGATACTTGAAGACAATGTAATCAGTCCATCACCCTTGAAGTTTTGAGGTGGTCAGTCCCTCAGTCTGGAGAAGAGTATTGTTCCATAGTCTGAAACAATATGGAGTTGAAGTGACAGGATGGAGCCTATATACCGCCAGGAGGTGAGATGTAGGCCACTAGTAGAGGTAAGAATGTTGTCGTTGGAAGGTCAGTCCCTCTCAAATCCAGCCATTCTTACTAGTAGAAGTTGACAAAGTTGATTTCAGGTCTGTACCAAGATACCCTTATGTTGCAGTGTCTGACAGAGTGAACATTAAAATGGTATAAAATACCGGCAGGTTGTTAGGTAAGACACATATGCAACAGTTAGGTATCTTTATTTCGAAACGTTTCGCCTACACAGTAGGCTTCTTCAGTCGAGTACAGAAAAGTTGATAGAAGCAGAAGATACTTCTGTGTAGGCGAAACGTTTTGAAATAAAGATACCTAACTGTTGCATATGTGTCTTACCTAACAACCTGCCGGTATTTTATACCATTTTAATGTTCACTCTGTCAGACACTGCAACATAAGGGTATCTTGGTGCAGACCTGAAATCAACTTTGTCAACTTCTACTAGTAAGAATGGCTGGATTTGAGAGGGACCTGACCTTCCAACGACAACATTCTTACCTCTACTAGTGGCCTACATCTCACCTCCTGGCGGTATATAGGCTCCATCCTGTCACTTCAACTCCATATTGTTTCAGACTATGGAACAATACTCTTCTCCAGACTGAGGGACTGACCACCTCAAAACTTCAAGGGTGATGGACTGATTACATCATCTTCAAGTATCTTCTGCTTCTATCAACTTTTCTGTACTCGACTGAAGAAGCCTACTGTGTAGGCGAAACATTTCGAAATAAAGATACCTAACTGTTGCATATGTGTCTTACCTAACAACCTGTCGGTATTTTATACCATAAATAATTATTGTTATTATTAATTTAATGTGTTTATGACAGCTGAAGTAGTTTTCTCTTTTACCTCATCTCTTTTTTTTCCTTGATTCTTCATTCTGTTTGACAACAGCTATGTAGCTCTCCTTAATCTTTTATTACAGGGGTCTGTCTCCCTTTGCTGCATTCTCATTATCTATCTCAACTGGCTTTGACTAGTTACTTTCTGCTTTATGTACAGTTTTTAATTCTGCCCTCATGTCATTTACCTGTGTTAATTCAATATTTTTATTTAATGACTCACAAATTTAATTTTCTGTCTAACACAAATTTCTATATTCTAATGTAATTCTAGTCTGTGTTTATCTCATGGTTTATTTGTGCTTGAGGATGTGTTCAATATCTCACCTTGCTCCTGGGAGGGCCTTGGCTTGACATCTGCAGAAAAAAAAAAAATCTGTAGGAATAGCAGATTAGTTAAGTGGGGTAAAATATGGGAATGAGGGAGAAGGAAGGTGAAGGTGAAGATGCTGGGAGAGAGAGGTGAGGAGAATATAGGTTAAAGATAAGGAAGGTGAAGCTGAAGGGAATAGGATGTGAAAGGGGTGGGAGGAGGGGGTTGTGGTATTTAAGAAATCACTGGAAACAGTCAGTAATTAAGTACTCCACAGATATAAGGGTTTCCTGCTCGCACACCCATAAAACAATCATCCTAAAATACAGTGGAACCTCGGGTTACGAATTTAATCCGTTCTGTGGACTTGTTTGTATCCTGATTTGTTCGTATGCTGGGTCAATTTTCTTCATTTAAATTAAATGAAATGCAATTAATTCATTCCAGGTGAACTCCTGCTCTCGGGAGGCACAACAAAATAACCCTAATATCAACTCTACGGTTTATTTATCTGTCACAATTCATCTAATATGACAAAATAAACAATATAAATAACATAGAAACCTGATATACACTCTAGAATGAATAAAATATGTCATTACATGGACGGCGGAGGGAGGAGGATTGTGGTCGGGAGTGGTCGCTCTATGAAAACGTCATGGGTGTTATAAGAGAAAACGGAGTTTGTGAGGCTAACTGAATTAGATCTGGTGTACATACAGCATTTACATACACCTTGGAGAAGAAATGCAGAGCGACATATCCTGTCAGGAGTTCACACTTTTTTTAAGAACTGCCCCTCAAGGAAGGCTCCTTGATGATGGTGAGAGACTCTTGATTTAGGGAATTGGATCTGTGCTCCAGTTCCCCAAATTAAGCCTGAATACCTTCCCCCCTCAGGCGCTGCATAATCCTACGGGTTTAGTGCTTCCCCCTTGATTATAATAATAATAATAATAATCTTAAGAACTGTTATGTACAATTTTTATGTTTATCTCACTACACTACGTATCTCTTGTGAGCTGTTTCTCCGTCAACCATGTCAACAGCAGCTTTTCCATCTTTTCATTGACAGAGGTCCACTGCTTACAAATTACTGTAATGCCCTTTGCTGGCGCTATAGCCTTTATAGACTCTTCTGCTTTAGTATTGTATATATATAGTAGAGGGGCTACGCTTGTACTCGACTCGCCAAGTCCTCAACCCTCGTACCTAGTCTGTGCTTATTAATCATTTTTTGCTTTAATTCCATGCAAATCATCCTCTTTTTCTTCTCGGCACTGTCCACTGCACTTGCTTTCTTAGGACCCATGGTCAGAAGAAAGATATCTGGCAAATTAACTGCACAAAACATAAGGAAATCACGAGAATTCCTTGCACCGCGAGGGTAACTCCATAAGCACATGTGCACTGGTGACCATTGTTTTGTTTGACAATGCTATCTGGCGGTGGTGTTGTCAAACTAAATTATACGCAGTACGTACATACATGTACTATTATTATAATTATTATTGTACGTACTATTATATTATATATTATTATTATCATATACTATTATATTATTATTGTACATAATTCTTCTTTCAACAAACTGGCCGTATCCCACCGAGGCAGGGTGGCCCAAAAAGAAAAACAAAAGTTTCTCTTTTCAAATTTAGTAATTTATACAGGAGAAGGGGTTACTAGCCCCTTGCTCCTGGCATTTTAGTCGCCTCTTACAACACGCATGGCTTATGGAGGAAGAATTCTGTTCCACTTCCCCATGGAGATAAGAGGAAATAACAAGAACTAGAACTAGAAAGAAAATAGCAGAAAACCCAGAGGGGTGTGTGCATATATATGCTTGTACATGTATGTGTAGTGTGACCTAAGTGTAAATAGAAGTAGCAAGACATACCTGAAATATTGCATGTTTAATTGATAGAAAAAAGGACACCAGCAATCCTACCATCATGTAAAACAATTACAGGTTTTCGTTTTACACTCACTTGGCAGGACGGTAGTACCTCCCTGGGCAGCTGCTGTCTACCAACCTACTACCTAATATACGTAATTATGTATTATTATTAGTACGTAAGTATTATAATAATAATTATGTATTATTATTATTAGTAGTAGTATTAGTACTACTAGTAGTAGTAGTAGTAGTACATACGTATGTGGTGAGGGGCTCTTGATCTAGGGAATTTGATCTGCGCTCCAGGTCCCTAAATTAATAATAATAATAATTATAATAATAATAATAATAATAATAATAATAATAATAATAAATTATTATTATTATTATTATTAATTTAGGGACCTGGAGCACAGATCAAATTCCCTAGATCAAGAGCCTCTCACCACATATGTACGTACTACTACTACTAATAATAATATTATAAAAATAATAATACAATATAATAGTAATAATAATAATAATAAGTGAATGTTTTCAGATACTTGGGAGTTGACGTGTCGGCGGATGGATTTATGAAGGATGAGGTTAATCATAGAATTGATGAGGGAAAAAAGGTGAGTGGTGGGTCGAGGTATATGTGGAGTCAAAAAACGTTATCTATGGAGGCAAAGAAGGGAATGTATGAAAGTATAGTAGTACCAACACTCTTATATGGGTGTGAAGCTTGGGTGGTAAATGCAGCAGCGAGGAGACGGTTGGAGGCAGTGGAGATGTCCTGTTTAAGGGCAATGTGTGGTGTAAATATTATGCAGAAAATTCGGAGTGTGGAAATTAGGAAAAAGTGTGGAGTTAATAAAAGTATTAGTCAGAGGGCAGAAGAGGGGTTGTTGAGGTGGTTTAGTCATTTAGAGAGAATGGATCAAAGTAGAATGACATGGAAAGCATATAAATCTAAAGGGGAAGGAAGGCGGGGTAGGGGTCGTCCTCGAAAGGGTTGGAGAGAGGGGGTAAAGGAGGTTTTGTGGGCAAGGGGCTTGGACTTCCAGCAAGCGTGCGTGAGCGTGTTAGATAGGAGTGAATGGAGACGAATGGTACTTGGGACCTGACGATCCGTTGGAGTGTGAGCAGGGTAATATTTAGTGAAGGGATTCAGGGAAACCGGTTATTTTCATATAGTCGGACTTGAGTCCTGGAAATGGGAAGTACAATGCCTGCACTTTAAAGGAGGGGTTTGGGATATTGGCAGTTTGGAGGGATATGTTGTGTATCTTTATATGTGTATGCTTCTAGACTGTTGTATTCTGAGCACCTCTGCAAAAACAGTGATAATGTGCGAGTGTGGTGAAAGTGTTGAATGATGATGAAAGTATTTTCTTTTTGGGGATTTTCTTTCTTTTTTGGGTCACCCTGCCTTGGTGGGAGACGGCCGACTTGTTGAGAAAAAAAAATAATAATAATAATAATAATAATAACAGTAAGGAGAAACTTCAAAAGGCTGCCAGCAGTTGGTGCCACCATCAGCAAAACATTGGTAACTACTACTAGTGCACTTTGCACCTGTCTAGACTTATGTAGTCTTAACCCTTAAACTGTTCAAACAGATCTGTTCACATGCGCAGTGCTCCAAAAGTAGATCTACGTTTTTTTTTACATATTTTCAATTATAACAAAAATAAAGTAGATCAAAGTTTTTTACACGTTTTCAAATGTGTAAAAAAAAAAAAAAACAAAAGAAGCTCTATGTTTTTTTACATACTTTCAAATGTTGAAAAAACGTAGATCTACATTTGGACAGTTTAAGGGTTAAGTAGGCATTTCTGCCCGAAATGCCTCAGCATGATAGTGGCTTTCTTTGCTCCAGTCATATTATGATATGTAAACACATACTGTAACCTTTGCAAAGAAATACATATTTTATTTATTTGTTTATTTATTTAACCCTTTGAGGGTCCGTGCCGTAGATCTATGGCTATATACATTGAGGGTCCAAACCGTAGATCTACGCCATGAGCTCAGCTCACTCTGATAAGCTGTGAGCAGTAAATTTGGGCCTAGATATGAGAGAATACATCTGTGGTATGTGTGCACCACATAAAAGAGATCCTGCAGCACACAGTGCATAATGAGAGAAAAAAAACTGAGACCGTAATTTTCAATTAAAACAGCGACATTGCAGTGTTTTCTCGTGTGTTTTTTATAGTTGTACAGTGGTGGCTCGATAGTCGTAATTTTCAAAAATTGTAATGATATTTTTGTCAAAACACTGGCTCGCCAGAAATAAAGGAGATTTTTGAAATGTGGGGTAAGATGGAAATATTTATGGAGAAACATCACCCTGACAAGGCTGTTGCAAGCCAGGTTGGCAACATGTACAGTGACAAAGTCTTGGCCCATTTTAGGGAAGTGTTAAAGAGACGCCAGAAACAGAGCTCTCTGGATAGTTATTTTCCGAGACAAGACTCCAGTGACTCTCAAGCTGGTCCTAGTGGCATTAAGAAACTGAGAGAAGAAGTAACCCCAGAAAAGCACTTGGTACCTGAGGTGTTGATGGAAGGGGATTCCCCTTCCAAACTGTAAATAATCCAATCACTCTCCTCCAGTCTTCCACACACTAAGAAGAATCGCCAATAAAGGTAAGTGTTATGCTGTTAATGTTTCATTCATCATGTGCCAATGTATTGTTTATGTACTATATCTATATGTCATGTAAAAAAAATTTTTGTTTTAGTACTTCTGGGTGTCAGAAATGGATTAATTGTATTTACATTATTTCTTATGGGGAAAATTTATTCGAAAATAGTAAATTTCGAAAGTCGTAAATTTCGATAATAGTAACACTTCCAGGAACAGATTAATTACGATAAACGAGGGACCACTGTATTTGCGATTTCTTGGTCTCATTTGACAGGAAGGAAGATATATTACATAAATAGAGATGATTTTGATTGGTTTTAATAATGAAAATGGGTTGAAACTGAGCTCAAAATAGCAGAAATGTTAAATTTTTGCCGATGTTCAAGTGTAAACAAATGATCCCACACGTCTAATACACGCCAGCTGGTGGGTCTAATATACGTTCACAAATGTGGTGATATTATTTATACAATTATTACAGTATTGCATAACAGTAAATCTTCTATTTTTTGGTTTGAATAAAAATTCATTATGTGAATAAAAAATCAAAATGCAATTCATTTGTAAAGCCTGAAAACGTAACTAATGAACAGAGGAAATGTTAGTTTAGTTCCAGGAATGCCTGCATTGTTTATTCTGGACCTCATTTTGAAATTAGAATACAGTGGACCCCCGCATAACGATGGCATCACATAGCGATTATTTCGCATACCGCTTACTTTAATTGCAAAAATTTTGCCTCACATACCGCTTAAAAACCCGCTTACCGATTTTCTTCCGAGACGCGCTCACATGTTCCGCCGGTGGCATTGTTTACCAGCCAGCCTCCGCGGTAACATCCAAGCATACAATCGGAATATTTCGTATTATTACAGTGTTTTCGGTGCTTTTTCTGGAAAATAAGTGACCATGGGCCCCAAGAAAGCTTCTAGTGCCAACCCTACAGCAATAAGGGTGAGAATTACAATAGAGATGAAGAAAAAGATCATTGATAAGTATGAAAGTGGAGTGCATGTCTCCGAGCTGGCCAGGTTGTATAATAAACCCCAATCAACCATCGCTACTATTGGTGGTACAGCTGCTGCTGCTGCTGCACTGTCAGCTGCTGCTGCTGCTGCACTGTCAGCTGCTGCTGCTGCTGTAGCACCGTTGTTGGTGTGGCTTATTGAGAATACCAAGAAACAATTAACCCCAGAGGATTTGCCACCCAGGATAACCCAAAAAAGTCAGTGTCATCGAAGACTGTCTAACTTATTTCCATTGGGGTCCTTAATCTTATCTCCCAGGATGCAACCCACACAAGTCGACTAACACCCAGGTGAACAGGGAAAAATGCCTGGAACTAGTGCTCATATTGGTGAATTTAAAGCCAGCAAAGGTTGGTTTGAGAGATTTAAGAATCGTAGTGGCATACACAGTGTGATAAGGCCTGTTCTGGAAGAAAATGCCAAACAGGACCTACAGTACTCAGGAGGAAAAGGCACTCCCAGGACACAGTGTCTCATCAGTCATTGCTGCATCTTCAATAAAGGTAAGTGTCATTTATTCTTCATTTAGTAGACTAGTACATGCACAATATATACTGTGCATGTACTACTCTACTATTGTGCATGTATCCTTCTCTTTGTGTGTGGGAAAATGTATATTTCATGTGGTAAAATTTTTTTTTTCATACTTTTGGGTGTCTTGCACGGATTAATTTTATTTCCATTATTTCTTATGGGGAAAATTCATTCACATAACGATTATTTCGCATAACAATTACCCCTCTTGCACGGATTAAAATCGTTAACCGGGGGTCCACTGTATTTAGAACTTTGCATTAAATTGGACGAATTACCAATTTCCGATCACTTTATTTTGTAGTTGAAACAGTTGACTTGGCAATTTCTTGTGCTCAATCTATAGAATAGAAGTAATACTAGTGAAATAGCTAAGAATTTGGTCGACTGGTGTAATATAATTGGCCTAAAATGGGAGTCAAAGTCAGCAAAATCGCTGATGCGTAAATATCGTTGACGCATCAAAATTCGAAAGAGCATAATTTTGTCAATTTTCCATCAAATTTCGTATTTTTTGTTTTATTACCGCCAGAAAATGATTATCTACCATTTCATAAGAAAAAATAACAAAATTATTTTTTTAAAATTCTTGGACACTGGTGCGCACTTTGAAATTTGGCCTTTGGTCCCTGAAAGGGTTAAGGAATCTCCTTTGAAGGGGAAGTTCGCATCCTGAAATTTCTTTCATATCCTGAAGCAAAAAATCGACCGAACGACAGTTCGTATCCTGAAAAATTCGCATGGTGGGGCGTTCGTAACCTGAGGTTCCACTGTACTATCAAATTAAAGTTGTTTACACATTACCACAGCCAGATTTAAATACACTCCTACAAGTTAAAACTCCTGCATATATTTAAAAAATCCAAATGTTTCACCTAAACAAGAGGCCCAAATTCAAAGACGCACACTTAATCCTTTTACTGTCGAGACCCCTGCTCACAAACTTGCTCTCAGTGTCAAAGAATTTAAAAAAAAAAAAATTCTTATGAAATGATAGAGAATCTTTTCCCAATTGTAATTAAACAAAAAGTATGAAATTTGACAGAAAACTTATGGAATTACGCTCTCGCAAAATTAGTGGTCTCGGCGATATTTACGCACTGGCGATTTAGCCCATTTTGAGCCACATTTTCAGCCAATTCCATTGTTCCAGTCGACCAAGCACATAGCTATTTTGCTAGAACTCCTTTTGTTCTACTGATTGAGTACAAGAAACTAGCCATTTACCAATTTCAATTACCCAATAAAGTGATCAGAAATTGGTAATTCGGCCAATTTCATACACAATTCAAGGCCAATTTAAAAATAGGGTCCAGAATTAACAATGCAAACATTCTTAGCATTAAAGTAACATTTTTCTCTATTTATTAGTCATGTCTCCAGGCCCCTCTTATATTATGCTTGCTTTCCATTTTGAATTTTTTTTTTCACACCAAAAAATAGAAGATGCACTGTTATGCAGACTACTGCATTATTGTGAAAATGGTATAAATAATATCAGTGCATTTGTGGAAGCATATTAGACCCACCAATTGACGTGTATTGGACACATGACATGATTTGTTTACTCTCGAATATTGGCAAAAACTAACATCTCCTCGACTTTGAGCTCAATTTCAAGGTAGTTTTAGTCCATAAACCATTCAAAATTGCCTGTTTCTGTAATATATCTTCCATTCTATCAATTGAGACCAAGAAAACGAGAATACAACCATAAATACCATAGAAAAATACACCACAAAGTTGCTGTTTTAAACCAAATGCACAGTCGGAGTTTTTTTTTCTTATTATGCACTGCGTGCTGCAGGATTTTTTATACTGCGCACACTGACCACTCACACCCATTCTCTCATATGTAGGCCTACCAGCTTTCTCTGGCAAGATCGGAATCTGCAAGAATTTTGGCGTAGTATTATGAGACAGATACTGGTTTGCAAGCCATAATATTACGAGACCGACAGTGAAAGGGTTAAAACATTAAACACAGCCAGTAGCATGAAATAAGTCATACAAAGAGGGACAAGAATACCCTTGTGTGGAATGAAGGAATAATGTGAGGGTATGGGAAGCTGGATACAAGGGAAATGGACTGAGAGGATTGGAAAGTAATGGAGGGGATGAGATGGCATATGAGAAAGATAGAAGTTAAGTGAGGAAGGAAACAGAGGGGTTACAGGTGGTGGTGATGGTTATGATGGTGTTGATAATGGTAGTGATGGCACTAAAGGCTGAAGTGGTGATAAGTGGTGGTGATGACAGATTAAATGGGTGGTGGTGGTGTTGATATTAAATTTATGTGACTTATTATGCATCTAGACAGCACTTTCTCCAATATTTAGCTGTAGATAAGAAATGCTTTAATCTTGCCTCTAGATGCCAGATTCCCCAAAATCCACTTAACAGAGTCAGTGAAAAAACAATAACATAATATTTAGCCATACCCCCAAATTTGCAAGCTTTGTAGTGAACATGCTTTGATTATCCAAGGTTTTTACTGAAGGGTCTCTCCTGAAATGCTTCAATTCCATACATATATAACCGGCACATAGAAGACTGAAACTTATAACGTTTTGGTCCACCTTGGACCATTAACTAGTCACACAGAAGTGTAAAGGGAAATGAGCCAGAATATATACGAGAGTGGGCAGGGATGGAAGTAGTGTAATGACAGGAGGGAATTGTGTAAAGTGGTTACAAGTTTCAGTTTCCTATGTGAGGGTTATTTGTGTATTGTTCTAGTCATGATATTGTGTCTTGTTATTCTTTATGCTTTGAATATTTGCAAGATTTCTTCCTGGTACCTATTTTTTTTTTTTTTTAGCTTGACGCATAACTCCTAAACTGAAATATCACTACAGATATAGAATTTCATTCAAAATATGGTTAATGGATTTCCCATGAGCAAATCTCTTCTATATGGGTATTCTTTTTTTATTTATGTCTGGATTATAGTGATACTGGTTGTCATTATAGATAAAAACTTTTGAAAAGGAACTGACCCGAGGCAATGATGGCTTGTGGTGTGATGCAGACACCGCGGTCGTACACAGGCAGTGTGTGGCACTGTAGGTTGGTGGGCCAGGGAATGTTGAACTTAGCAAGCAGTGGCTCACAACCAAGTCTTGCTGCCTCACACACACTCCTACATGGTGGGATAGCTTCATTGGCAAACCCCACTGTACAGATGGGTACGTACATGGAGCACAGGAAGAACTCCAGCTGGTCTGAACATTTAGTCCATCCCAGTAGCTAAAGTGCAAAAGAAGAATTATAACCATTACAACTGCAGAAGCTTACCTTGATGATAAATTATTAAAGCAAGGAAGTTCCAGATGAGTGACAGTATTCTTTGTGGTACAAGAATTGTTATTGGCAAATCAAGTCCAGACATCTTACAATATTGTTTACAGAAGATGGAAGGTTATTGGCAAGCAAAGTTGAATGAATCTTCCTGAACTGGTTAAACCTGAGCTAGCTCAGATAGTAACTCTTAAATTGACATCAGCCCTCAATTTGAGAACCCTTTCTGTGTTGACATTTATGTAAAAAAAAAAAAAAATTATTTTCCAAAATGGCAAAAAATCTTATTCAAAGGTAATGACACCAAAAATACAAAATCTGATGTAATATATACAGAATTACAAAGACATGAAGTTAGATGTCAAAGAGCACTGTACACAACAGTAATTTTGCCCATTTTGAGGCCCCTTTTGAAGCCTATTTTAAGTCTATTCCAGTCCTCTGTTTGAAGACTGGAATATATTTAAAATAGGCCTCAATTTCTAGCTATTTTACCAGTATACCTTATACTATCCAATGATAATAAGAAACTGCCCATTGAAAAATCAGAACTACCCTACCAAGTCCCCAAATTTGGTAATTTAGCCAATTTTACACTATTTTCAACAAAGTCCAATTTGAAAACAGAGTCCAAAACAAAAACTACAGAATTCCAGTTACTAATGCAATCTTCCCTATATTTATTAATCACATCCCCAGGCCTCTTCTATATACTGCTTGCTCTCCATTTTAAGTCCTTATTTCTCAGCTTAGTAAACGATAACCAAGAATGCTTGGTCATAGTTAAACAATCCTAATAGAGCTGGCTTAGTAAAAATACATAAAACAGACATTTCTCGCAACTTTCACGCCTATTTCAGGCCGTTTCTTGTCTTTAACTCAAATTTTGTCCATTTCAGTTGTATGCCCTCTGGTCAGTCTTCCAGTACCAAGAAAGAGCCACCTTAGAAATGCCCAAGTCACTGTTTTAACCCAAATTCAGGGTCAGACATTAGGTATTTCCATCATACACTGAGCAAGGCAGGAATTTTTTTTATATTCTGTACTGAGCACACCCACCGCACAGACCCATTCTCTCATGTATAGGTCAAATTTTGCAGGTTAGGGGATTTAGACCACTTTTTTGGGTGAAATTTTGGTCCGGATTTTGTACCTCCACCTGGGTATTGTACATATCAGACGTGTCCACCTACCCGGGAAGCCTCCACTCATGCGTACGTGTCTTAATCGGGCTCTGTCACTGGTCAAGTGAGCATTACTTCGTGCGTTCATTTGAACTATTTAGTAATAATCCATTGTTTTTTGTGTTGAACTATTGAGTGTGGCTGCGAAATAAGCCACCGTGGGCCCAAAGAAAGTTCCTGGCCCCAGCCCTTTGGTAAAGGTGAGAAACACAATAGAATTCAAAAGAGAGAATGTAGAAAAATGTGAAAGTGGTGTACGTTTAGCCGAGCTTGCAAGAAGGTATTGGAAGTCGAAATCAACAATCTGTTCCATCCTGGCAAAGAAAGTAGAAATCAAGGAAGCTAAAGTTGTGAAATGGGTAAATATGCTAACGAAACAGAGACCACATACAATCGAAGATGTGGAGAAGTTGTTGTTGGTGTGGATCAACGAAAAACAGTTAGTGGGAGATAGTGTTGTAGAGTTGATCATTTGCGAAAAGGCATGGCAGTTGTATGCAGATCTCATAAAGAAAATGCCTGGAATGAGTGCTGCTGTTAGTGAATTTAAGGCTAGCAGAGGCTGGTTCAAGAAGAGTAGTGGCATACACAGTGTTGTAAGGCATGGTGAGGCTGCTAGTTCAAACAAATGTGCAACCAAAGAATTCGTTGATGAATTCAAGGAGTACGTAGAGGCTGAAGGATTCATCCCCCAACAAGTGTTCAGTTGTG
This sequence comes from Cherax quadricarinatus, assembly GCF_038502225.1. Taxonomy (NCBI): domain Eukaryota; kingdom Metazoa; phylum Arthropoda; class Malacostraca; order Decapoda; family Parastacidae; genus Cherax; species Cherax quadricarinatus. The sequence goes on along the minus strand of NC_091330.1, from coordinate 20,582,207 downwards.
AGGAAACAGGCCTCTTTTGGAAGAAAGTGCCAAAGAGGACCTACATCACACAGGAGGAAAAGGCACTGCCAGGACACAAGCCTATGAAGGCTAGGCTAACTCTTTTGTTCTGTGGTAATGCTAGTGGGGATTTCAAAGTGAAGTCTTTACTAGTGTATCACTCTGAAAATCTCTGAGTGTTCAAGAAAAACAATGTCATCAAGAGTAAATTGTGTGTGATGTGGAAAGCTAATAATAAGGCATGGGTCATGAGGCAAATTTTCATTGACTGGGTCCACGAAGTGTTTGGCTCGAGTGTGAAAAAATACCTCCTGGGAAATAACTTGCCACTTAAGTCCCTCCTGGTACTGGACAATGCTCCTGCTCATCCTCCAGACTAGGAAGACCAATTGTTTAGGGACTTCAGTTTTATAACAGTGAAGTTCTTGCCTCCTAACACCACTCCTCTCATCCAGCCCATGGACCAGCAGGTCATTTCTAACTTCAAAAAACTCTACACGAAAGCAATGTTTCAAAGGTGCTTTGAAGTGATCTCGGTCACTGAATTGACCCTAAGAGAGTTCTGGAGGAATCACTTCAGCATCCTCCACTGCATAAGACTTATAGGTAAGGCTTGGCAGGGAGTGACTTCCAGGACTTAGAACTCTGCTTGGAGAAAATTGTGGCCAGAATGTGTCCTTGACAAGGATTTTGAAGGGTTTGAGGCTGACCCTGATGACCCTATGCCTGTTGTGGAATCTATTGTGTCTTTGGGGGTGTCCATGAGGTTGGAGGTGAGTGGCGAGGATGTGGAAGAGTTGGTGGAGGACCACAGGGAAGAGCTAATGACTGAAGAGCTGCAAAACCTTCAGCTGGAACAGCAACAGACCACGGCGGAGGAAATTGCTTCAGAGGAGGAGGAAGGGAGAGGGGAGCAGGTGCCTTCTTCAGTAATTAAGGACATGTGTGCAAAGTGGAATGAGTTGCAAATTTTGTGGAAAAATATCACCCTGACCAAGCTGATACAAGCCATATCTGCAACATGTTCAGTGACAGTACTTTGTCCCATCTTAAAGAGACACCAGAAACAGAGCTCTGGAGAGTTTTAGTGCCATAGGGGTCCAGTGCCAGCAAATGACAAAGAAGGGAAGTAACCCCGGATAGGGCTTTGATACCTGAAGTCCTTATGGAAGGGGCTTCCCCTTCCAAACAATAAGCTCTCCTCTCTCTCCCCTCCTCGCCTTCTTCCATATGCCAACAAGAGTCTTCAATAAAGATATGTAATAGTGATTTAAATGTTCATTTATCCATTTCATTAGTGCTTTATATTTATTTCTCATTGTTTTCTCATTATATTTTGTTAATATTTTTGGGTGTCTGGAACAGATTAATTGTATTTACATTATTTCTTATGGGAAATATTACTTCGGTTTTCGTATGTTTCGGATTTAGAACTACCTTCTGGAACAGATTAAGTATGAAATCCGGAGTTCTACTGTAGAGGGTCTGAGTTCGATTCCTGGCAAGGATGAAAGCACTGGGCATGTTTTCTTACACCAGTTGTCCATGTTTACCCGTCAGTAAAAATGGGTACCTGGTGTTAGTCGACTGGTGAGGGTTACATCCTGGGACAAAACTGACTTAATTTGCCCAAAATGCTCTGTATAACAGGCGGCTTTCTATACAGCAGTGTCATTGATGTACTTGTAGAAATAAAGATATTATAATATCCTATTTGCTTTCACATTGTACTACAATGGTTATGACTCCCTGGACCCATTAAGTGCCTCTGTAATCTTTTAACTCCTACCCACACCATGGGTATGGAGTGAATAATAAAGCTATTAAACTAACATGGAAGAGTCCCTAATTATATAGTGCATTTCAGGCAGATTAGGACTAACTTAACCTAAATTATAATTACTCAACACTGATTAGCTCAAGGTTGATTCTGTGAATGCTAAGGTCAACTTATTTAGACACATACATATATGTACAGACAAATACCGACATACATAAGCAAGTGGACAGACAGACAGAGACACACACACACACACACACACACACGCGTGGGTCCGTGGGGTGCAGATGTGGGTAACAAGGCTCCGAGAACCTTAGCGTTGTAAGGCGTGCAATAACAGCTAGCTGTAGTCAGTGGTAGTGGAACGTCAGTGAACAACACTAGAGTGATAATTAAAGTTATTAGTTAAAAAAAGTGAGAGGAAAGCTGAAATCAAAATATTTCAAAGACCAAACCGTTGGGGGTCTTAGGCGCTGTTGCCACATTGGCAGCGGTAGGCCTGAAGAAGTGACGCCATGACAAGTTGTGTGCCATTATACATATAAAGTGAAGTGTATATAATGTGCAGTGTACACTATCATCAGTGAAGAGTGAAATCGCATGAGGAAGCGGGATGTATGAGAATATATGGTTATAAACATCACGGATGAAGGATCTCCAAAATAGGGATTTAAGGCCTACGTACGACGACTTCGTCATCAGCAGCTGGCAACTTGTCACCGCACCATTGAGCGCAAGTTTCATTCGCCTATTTGTGGTTTGCATGTTGAAGGCCCTGGCTGGCTTTGCATACTGTTTGATACTGGTCACTCACTCCTGCAAGCTATTACCAGAATTAGAATAGAAATAGCATAGACATAGTGAATATAGTGTTGACGAGTGTGAGAAGGTAGAGTCCAGCGAGGAGTAGAGTAGTATTAATTCCAGTAGTTATTAGCAGTAAGAATACTTAGGAAGCTAGGAAGTCCTCTCCCAATGTGAACATGGAACAGGATAATAACCAGCAATAATTGATACTTAAATCCAAACACACACACACACAAGGCGAGTATTACTATAAGCTAGGTGGCGGGACAAGCTTTTAACCCTTTCAGGGTCCAAGGCCCAAATCTGGAGTCACGCACCAGTGTCCAAGAATTTTCAAAAAAAAAAATTGTTATTTTTTCTTATGAAATCGTAGAGAATCTTTTTGTGAAGGTAATAAAACAAAAAGTACGAAATTTGGTGGAAAATTGATGAAATTATGCTCTCACGAATTTTGATGTGTCAGCGATATTTACGAATCGGCGATTTTGCCGACTTTGACTCCCATTTTAGGCCAATTACATTATTCCAATCAACCAAATTCTTAGCTATTTCACTAGTATTACTTCTATTCTATCGATTGAGCACAAGAAATCGCCAAGTCAACTGTTTCAACTACAAAATAAAGTGATCGGAAATTGTTAATTTGGCCAATTTAACACAAAGTTCAAAATATTCCAATTTCAAAATAGGGTCCAGAATAAACAATGTAGGCATTCCTGGCACTAAACTACCATTTCCTCTGTTCATTAGTTATGTTTTGAGACTTTACAAATAAATTCCATTTTGATTTTTTATTCACATAATGAATTTTTATTCACACCAAAAAATAGAAGATTTACTGTTATGTAATACTATAATAATTGTATAAATATCATCACCATATTTGTGAATGTATATTAGACCCACCAGCTGACGTGTATTAGACGTGTGAGGTCGTTTGTTTACTCTTGAATATCGGCAAAAATTTAACATTTCCGCTACTTTGAGCTCAGTTTCAAGCCATTTCCAGTGCTAAAACCATTCAAAATCATCTCTTTTTCTGTAATATGTCTTCCATTCTATCAAATGAGACCAAGAAATCGCAAATACAACTATAAAAAACATACGAAAAAACACTGCAAAGTTGCTGTTTTAATCGAAAAATCATGATTTCAGTTTTTTTCTCTCATTATACATAGTGTGCTGCAGGATCTGTTTTATGTGGTGCACACATACCACATAGATGTATTCTCTCATATCTAGGCCCAAATGTACCACTCACAGTTTATCAGAGTGAGCTGAGCTCATGGCGTAGATCTACGGTTTGGACACTCACCATAAAGCCGTAGATCTACGGGACGGACCCTGAAAGGGTTAAAGGCAACATTGTAAGACGGTGCGAGGGTCAAGTCCCAGGAGGGTTGTGGTCAGGTCACAAGAAGTTGCGACCAGTCATTACACCGCACAAGACACCTCTCACACACACACACACACACACACACACACACACACACACACACACACACACACACACACACACACACACACACACACACACACACAGGGGTAGGGCAGTGTTACTACCGGTAGTTATTAGCAGTAAGAATACTTAGGAAGCTAGGAAGTCCTCTCTCAATGTTAACAAGGAATATGATAATAACCAGCAACAATTAATACGTAAATCCAGAAAGGGCAGTAAGTGGAGAGAGTAGCATAATTGGGAAAGATAAATGAGACTAAATTTGTGCCTACACGACGGATCTTTCAACCACACCCCCCCCCCCTAACCATCCCTCCCTCACACACAAGCACACACAAAGGGTAGACACTCATAGAAGCTCTAGACCCTAGTAGCAAGTTCCACTTTTTATAACCCAGAATTACTGGTATGTGTTAGCAGTATCTCCCCCTCACACCTCCCCCATACACATGAACACACACATATACACACATACACACACCTGCACTCAGGGCCGGATTAACGCATAGGCAAACTAGGCATTTGCCTAGGGCCCCGCGGTCCAAGGGGTTCAGGGGCTCATCCAAGACTGCGCACATGGTGCAAGTGCAAAGGGGTCCCTACCTAAAAAGTTCAAGTGTTTGGAGAGTAAAATTGATTTTTAAAAATTAATCAAAGCAAAAATAAATAATGAAATAAAATAAAATAAAAAGAAATAAACCTAACCACAGATGGTAACACTCAACACGCCTTTGTTTACATCAGAACAGCTGTGTTTTCCCACTAATGGATGAGTATGGGAGATTCCTCTCCAATTTTCTGTAGTTTATATGATTTGATAGTCTTATGCATGATGCAATGATAACAATAATGGTCAGTGATTTATAAAGGGAATAATAGTGCTGTAGCAATTATGCTGAATATAATAGGTACATGATGTCACTACTTTAATAGCCTAATCTAGTAATACTATGCTGTCTTGAGTTTATTCTCTTTAAAATGCATGATTTAACAAGATAGTTATAATGGCTGTTGGTCAATGGTTTTGGTTGTCTTGATGTACTTTCCCTATTAAATTTAATCTAAATAGCCAGAATGTATTTAATTAGACCTTAAACAGGCTCACACCGACCCCCCCCCTACCCCCAAGCTGGAAGGGGTCGCTTCGCTTACCCGTAACTCAAAGGGGCCCCGCCAATCTGAATAGCCTAGGGCCCAGAGACTTCTTAATCTGGCCCTGCCTGCACTAGGACAATATGGTAACTAACTAGGCAAATACACACACACACACACACACACACACACACACACACACACACACACACACACACACACACACACACACACACACACACACACACACACACACACACACACACACACACACACACACACACACACACACACACACACACGAGTCATGGTACGTGAAGAGGTATCACAGTGGGCGCCTGTTACGAGCGGGGTCCCACAGGGGTCAGTTCTAGGACCAGTGCTATTTTTGATATATGTGAACGACATGATGGAAGGAATAGACTGAAGTGTCCCTGTTCGCAGATGACGTGAAGTTGATGAGAAGAATTAAATCGGACGAGGATGAGGCAGGACTGCAAAGAAACCTGGACAGGCCGGACATGTGGTCCAGCAACTGGCTTCTCGAATTCAATCCAGCCAAATGCAAAGTCATGAAGATTGGGGAGGGGTAAAGAAGACCGCAGACAGAGTATAGGCTAGGTGGACAAAGACTACAGACCTCACTCAGGGAGAAAGACCTTGGGGTGACCATAACACCGAGCACATCACCGGAGGCACACATCAACCAAATAACCGCTGCAGCATACGGGCGCCTGGCAAACCTGAGAATAGCGTTCCGATACCTTAATAAGGAATCGTTCAAGACACTACACTGTGTATGTTAGGCCCATAATGGACTATGCAGCACCAGTCTGGAACCCACACCTGGTCAAGCACGTCAAGAAGTTAGAGAAAGTACAAAGGTTTGCAACAAGGCTAGTCCCAGAGCTCAAGGGAATGTCGTACGAGGAAAGGTTAAGGGAAATCGGACTGATGACATTGGAGGACAGAAGGGTCAGGGGAGACATGATAACGACATACAAGATACTGCGGGGAATAGACAAGGTGGACAGAGATAGGATGTTCCAGAGAGGGGACACAGGGACAAGGGGTCACAACTGGAAGCTGAAGACTCAGACGAGTCACAGGGACGTTAGGAAGTATTTCTTCAGTCATAGAGTTGTCAGCAAGTGGAATAGCCTAGCAAGTAAAGTAGTGGAGGCAGGAACCATACATAGTTTTAAGAAGAGGTATGACAAAGCTCAGGAAACAGAGAGAGAGAGGATCCAGTAGCGATCAGTGAAGAGGCGGGGCCAGGAGCTGAGTCTCGACCCCTGCAACCACAATTAGGTGAGTACAATTAGGTGAGTACACACACACACACACACACACACAACACACACACACACACACACACACACACACACACACACACACACACACACAACACACACACAACACACACACACACACACACACATACACACACACACACACACATACACACACACACACACAAACACACACACACACACACACACACACACACACACACACACATTGCCAGACTCACACATACACTCTCCCCCCTCCCCACCGACATCTCACTCCTTCACCTGATCCCTCCCCTCCCTCTTTCACCCTCCCCCTCCCCACCTCTCACTCCTTCCCCCTCTCCCTCTCCCACTCACCCACTTGCATCTCCCTCCTTCCCACTCCCCCTCCCTACTACTCTCCCACATAGCCACAGTTCCTCCTCTACCTCCCCCCCCACACTCTGACATACACAATACTAACCTAACATACAGAATTACATAGGTTTCCCACTCTGACACTCTGAGGCAATCAGGATAAAACAAAAATGGGTTGCCAGAGAGCAACAAGAAAAACCAAGGGACAGGAGGAGGAAACTGCAAAGGAAGATTGGGCAGCAGAGCTCACAAAAAGGGAACATGAATGGGAAAAGAAACTAGATGAACTTAGCATGAGAATGGAAGAGAGGATAGACATGGAAAGCAGGAAGTGGGAGGTGCAAGTCAAAGCAGCAGAGGCCAGGATACAGAGTTTAGAAGAGGAACTGAAAAATCTGAAACAGCCTAAAGAACTAAAGAACATTTTGGGATTGACAACACAGACTGCTACCTCAGTCACAAATAAGGGGACTGTAGGGAAAGAAGGAGCAAAACTGCATGTAGAAGCTCAATCAGTGGAGACTGTAGTAAATGAAAGCGCTAAGCTATATGTGGAGGCGCTAACAGACCACAGCAGAGCCCAGGGAAAGCCGAGAAGGGAAAATGACAGGCCACTGAGCCCAAGTACATTAGCTAGTGAAACTGAAGAAAGAAACGCTGAAATGGAGGAAATCAAATTGAATCAGGGGATATACAGGGATATACAGTGGGAGAATGAAAGAGTGAGGTCAGTCTTTGTGTATGGGCTCCAGGAAGTTGAAGGGGAAACATATGAAGCAAGAAAACAAGGGGAAAAAAAAGCAATTGAAAGCATCATGAAAGCAATAGGAGAAGACGACATGACCCAGCTGGAAAATTTTCGGAGAATAGGGGGGTTTGTAAAAAAAAGAACCCGGCCAGTGAAAGTGACCTTCAAGGCATAATCGACTCGGAACAGGATCCTGCAGGAGAAAGCACGATTAAGGGACATGCCGACATACAGGAAGGTGTATCTCAACCGCGACAGAACACAAGCAGAAAGGCAGAAACTGAGAGAGATGGTACAAAGGCGAAAGGAGGAAAGAGAGGGGATGGAGAAGACAGACAGGAGATCCCAGACACAGGAAGATCAAATACAGCCTCCCTCACAACTTCCTATAGAAGCCTTCCAACCAGGTCAACCCCAGTGCAACCAAACACTCTAAACCAAAACACCCATGCCACATCCAATGCCCCCACCCACTGCATTACAAACTCCACCCCCACAGCAACCACCCATAGTTCCTTATCAGGTCTCCCACTTCCCCAACCCCAATACACCTCCCAGACCACAATCTTAGAAAAGAAGTTGAAGGTGTGGTATACAAATGCAGATGGAATAACAAGTAAGTATGAGGAGTGGCACGAAAGAATCAAGGAGACATCCCCAGACATAATAGCACTAACAGAAACAAAACTCACCAGAATAATAACAGATTCAATCTTTCCATCCGGATATCAAATCCTCAGGAAAGACAGAGGGAGGAGAGGGGGAGAAGGAGTTGCACTGCTCATTAAAAACCAGTGGGGGTTTGAGAAAATGGAAGGAATGGACGGCATGGGCAAAAGGGACTACTTAGTAGGAACAATCCAGTCTGAGGGACATAAGGTGATAATTGCAGTAATGTACAACCTACCACAGAACTGCAGGAGGCCAAGAGAAGAATACGATGAGAGCAACAGAGCAATGGTCGACACACTAGCCGAGGTGGCCAGGAGAGCACACATGGGGGGAGCAAAGTTACTAGTTATGGGTGATTTCAATCACAAGGAGATTGACTGGGAAAACCTGGAGCCCCATGGGGGTCCCGAAACATGGAGAGCCAAGATGGTGGATGTGGTACTGGAAAACCTCATGCATCAACATGTTAGAGACACTACCAGAGAGAGAGGAGAGGATGAACCAGCAAGACTGGACCTTGTATTCACCTTGAGTAGTTCTGACATCGAGGATATCATGTATGAAAGGCCCCTGGGAGCTATAGTGATCATGTGGTTCTGTGCTTCGACTACATAGTTGAGCTCCAAGTGGAGAGAGCAGCAGGAATAGGGTGGGAAAAACCAAACTACAAAAGGGGGAACTACTCAGGCTTGAGGAACTTCTTTCAAGACATTCAGTGGGAGAGGGAACTGACAGGAAAACCAGTACAAGAAATGATGGACTATGTCGCAACAAAATGCAAGGAGGCAGAGGAGAGGTTTGTTTCCAAGGGAAACAGAAATAATGGGAAGAACAGAATGAGTCCTTGGTTCACCCAAAGGTGTAGGGAAGCAAAAACTAGGTGTACTAGAGAATGGAAAAGGTACAGAAGACAGAGAACTCAGGAAAATAAAGAGATTAGCCGAAGAGCCAGAAACAAATATGCACAGATAAGAAGGGAGGCTCAGCGGCAATACGAAGATGACATAGCATTGAAAGTCAAGACTGACCCGAAACTGTTGTACAGCCACATCAGGAGGAAAACAACAGTCAAGGACCAGGTAATCAGACTGAAGAAGGGTGATGGGGAATTCACAAGAAACGACCGAGAGGTATGTCAGGAGCTCAACACGAGATTTAAAGAAGTATTTACAGTGGAAACCAGTAGGACTCCAGGAAATCAGAGCAGGGGGGGTTCACCAGCAAGTGCTGGATGAGGTACATATAACCAAGGAAGAGGTGAAGAAGCTGCTATGCGAACTTGACACCTCAAAGGCGGTGGGACCAGACATCTCTCCGTGGGTCCTTAAAGAGGGAGCAGAGATATTGTGTGTACCATTAACAAAGATCTTCAACACATCATTTGAAACTGGGCAACTCCCCGAGGTATGGAAGATGGCAAATGTAGTCCCAATTTTTAAAAAGGGAGAGACATGAGGCACTAAACTACAGACCTGTATCACTAACGTGTATAGTATGCAAGGTCATGGAGAAGATCATCAGGAGGAGAGTGGTGGAGCACCTGGAAAGAAACAAGTGTATAATTGACAACCAGCATGGTTTCAGGGAGGGAAAATCCTGTGTCACAAACCTACTAGAGTTTTATGACAAGGTGACAGAACTAAGACAAGAGAGAGAGGGGTGGATCGACTGCATTTTTTTGGACTGCAAGAAGGTCTTCGACACAGTTCCTCACAAGAGGTTACTGCAAAAGCTAGAGGATCAGGCACACATAACAGGAAAGGCACTGCAATGGATCAGAGAATACCTGACAGGGAGGCAACAACGAGTCATGGTACGTGACGAGGTGTCAGAGTGGGCGCCTGTGACAAGCGGGGTTCCACAGGGGTCAATCCTAGGACCTGTGCTGTTCTTGGTATATGTGAATGACATAACGGAAGGGATAGACTCAGAAGTGTCCTTGTTTGCGGATGATGTGAAGTTAATGAGAAGAATCAAATCGGATGAGGATCAGGCAGGACTGCAAAGAGACCTGGGCAGGCTACAAGCCTGGTCCAGCAACTGGCTCTTTGAGTTTAACCCTGCCAAATGCAAAGTCATGAAGATTGGGGAAGGGCAAAGAAGACCGCAGACACAATATAGTTTAGAAGGCCAAAGTCTGCAAACCTCACTCAAGGAAAAAGATCTGGGGGTGAGTATAACACCGAGCATATCTCCTGAGGCGCACATCAATCAGATAACTGCTGCAGCATACGGGCGCCTGGCAAACCTACGGATAGCGTTCTTATACCTCAGTAAGGATTCGTTCAAAACTCCGTATACCATTTACGTCAGGCCCATACTGGAGTATGCAGCACCAGTTTGAAATCCACACCTAGTCAAGCACATCAAGAAATTAGAGAAAGTGCAAAGGTTTGCAACAAGACTAGTCCCAGAGCTACGGGGATTGTCCTACGAAGAAAGGTTGAGGGAAATCGGCCTGACGACACTGGAGGCCAGAAGGGTCAGGGGAGACACGATAATGACATATAAAATACTGCGCGGAATAGAAGAGGTGGACAAAGACGGGATGTTCCAGAGATGGGACACAGACACAAGAGGTCACAGTTGGAAGTTGAAGACTCAGATGAATCAAAGGGATGTTAGGAAGTATTTCTTCAGTCATAGAGTAGTCAAGCCTTGGAATAGCCTAGAAAGTGAAGTAGTGGAGGCGGGAACCATACATAGTTTTAAGGCAAGGTATGATAGAGCTCATGGGGCAGAGAGAGAGAGGACCTAGTAGCAATCAGTGAAGAGGCGGGGCCAGGAGCTGACTCGACCCCTGCAACCACAAATAGGTGAGTACAAATAGGTGAGTACAATGCACACACACACATGCACACACACACACACACACACACACACACACACACACACACACACACACACACACACACACACACACACACACACACACAGTAGGGACACCGCGTGCGTGAGTCACAATTTTAGTGCTCCGCGAATATAAGTGTTTTTGAGGGCTATCCAAGGGTACTGCAGGGGTCATTAAGTGTGTCAGGGTAGTGAACAATCCTTTTATTTATTTATTTATTTTATAATTTGAAACATACATACAGAGGTACAAAAAATACAGGTAAGAGCAGCATGCCAAAGCCACTTATATGCATAGCATTATGGGCAGGCTTAAAATCAACTTAAGATTAACTAAGCAATGATGTAATCAGTGATAAAACATTATTGTAAACAGATAACAATAAAGCACAAATGAGTATTACAAAGAGAGGTCATATGGTTGCATGCATTGCTGTACATTCAGTAGAATGGAGTATTCTGTTAGGTAGTGTATTTAAAAAATAACAAAGTTGGATTGGGTCTTGGGTTTAACATTTATGTGATATAATTGTGAGAAACATTTAAGATATACAATTTATAAGGTTCAGTTATTCAGTATTTATTTGGCTTTGGGTAAGTGATCTTTGAGAAGAGACTTGAATTTATAAACAGGTAGTGTTTCTTTTATATTTACAGGTAATGAATTCCATATTTTATTGCCTTTTATGTGCATTGAGTTTTTGCGTAGCATGAGATGGAGACGAGGAACATCAAAGAGTGATCTGTGTCTTGTGTTGTGGTCATGTGTTCTGTTGAGGTTGGCAAGGAGATGTTTGAGGAGAGGGTTAATATCAGAGTTAAGTGTTCTATGTATGTAATAGGTACAGTAATAAGTATGGATGTTTTGTATGGTGAGTAGGTTAAGTGTTTTGAATATTGGTGGAGTGTGCAGCCTGTAGTGGGAATTTGTTATCATTCTGACTGCAGCCTTTTGTTGGGTAATTAGTGGTCTGAGATGGTTAATTGAAGCGATTTACAAGTTGCCCTGAGCCACATAAGTGTGGGGAGAGCCACAATTTTATAAGTGAACTAGAAAGTGATATCTGGTGGCAAAGTCAGAGTCAGCAGGTCTAGTGTGCTTCAGGCAACGTTGCCACATGTCACCCGAGAAAGATAATAAAGTGAAATAAATGTGTGACCAGCGAAAGAAATACAGTGAATAGGTATATATCGACAAGAAATGGAAGTGGATATACGCCAGGAGATCGCATCGAGTTGGACAATCTACAGGCTTCATTGCAAGTATCTCATCTATGCGTGGTCTTCTGGAGTTGGGTTTGAGTTTCAATTAACTGCCAAGCTGTTTGTGAATGGTCCAACTCTCCTAGTACAATAAAGAATAGGATATCAAGTACAGTGGAACCCCGAGTTTCAAACTCATCGACTATCGAATGCTTCGAGTTTCAGCCACTTTTTTCACACCAATTTTGTCCCTAGTATCAAACGTGCCCCATGTTTCGAACCGCGTACCAGACCTGCCCACCTGTGCACCTCCCCACGCAGGCATCGTGAGTCAGTCTGGCTTTGTTTCTCGAGTGAACATTATATACTAGGCATTTAAAGTGCCCTAGAGTGATAAAATGCATATACAGTACACTCATTACTTACCTTAAAATATTTGTAGTCTTAATGGTCTTAATATAGAGTGCAAGGTGAATAGTAAGGTAAGTAGGTATCAAAGTGTGGTAAGTATGTAACCCCCATGTTTGCGAGTTTTGTAAACAAACCAGTTGTTGTTGTTGATACCAGCCTGAACACAAATGGTTTTTGTTCATTTCGTCAAGCTGACTAGAAAAACATCTCATTTATGTTAGTTTATATGTTTATATGTTATGTAGCGTGTTTATTATATAATTTTGAAAAAATATCAGTGGACCCTCGTATTTTGTAAAGCTCGAAAGTCATAATTTTCGGAAATTATAACTTTTTTTTTGTCAAAACATTGACTTGCGAATCGTCGTTTGACTCGCAAATAGTCGTTCGTCTCGGATGCATATTCACGGCCCCGAGCTGCCTCACACTCCATTCCCAGCCAGTGTGGCATGGTTTACTAGTGAGTGACCATCCCCTCATGTGTTCATACGCAATATTTTATAATATTCCATTCATTTTAGTGCTTGCAACTGCTAAATAAGCTAACATGGCTCCAAAGAAAGCTCCTAGTGCCATGCCTTTGGTAAAGAAGGTGAGAAATACGAATGAATTCTAGAAAAACATCATTGAACAATTTGAAACTGGCATACGTGTGGCCGAACTGGCCAGGATGTATAAGAAACCCCATGCAATCATAGCTTCCATCGTGGCCAAGAAAAAGGAAATCAAGGAAGCTGTTGTTGCAAGGGGGGTAAATATGCTGACAAAAATGAGATCACCAGTACTCGAAGATGTTGAGAAGTTATTGCTGGTGTGGATCAACAAGAAACAATTAGCAGGAGATTGTCTCATGCAGTCACTTATTTGTGAAAAGGCTAGGCAGTTGTATGACGATCTCGTAAAAAACTGCCTGCAACGAGTACTGATATTTGTGAATTTAAGGCCAGCAAAGACTGGTTTGAGAGATTTAAGAACCATAGTGGCATACACAATATGATAAGGCATGGCGAGGCTGCCAGTTCGGACAAAATTGCAGCTACAAAATTCGTAAGTGAATTCAAGGAGTACATACAGACTGAACAATTAAAACCCCATCAAGTGTTCAATTGTGATGAAACAGGCCTCTTTTGGAAGAAAATGCCAAAGAGAACCTACATTACTCAGGAGGAAAAGGGACTGTCAGAACACAAGCCTATGAAAGACACGCTGACGCTCATGTTTTGTAGTAATGCTAGTGGGGATTTCAAAGTGAAGCCATTACTAGTGTATTTTTTTTTTTTTATTATCACACTGGCCGATTCCCACCAAGGCAGGGTGGCCCGAAAAAGAAAAACTTTCACCATCATTCACTCCATCACTGTCTTGCCAGAAGGGTGCTTTACACTACAGTTTTTAAACTGCAACTTTAACACCCCTCCTTCAGAGTGCAGGCACTGTACTTCCCATCTCCAGGACTCAAGTCCGGCCTGCCGGTTTCCCTGAACCCCTTCATAAATGTTACTTTGCTCACACTCCAACAGCACGTCAAGTATTAAAAACCATTTGTCTCCATTCACTCCTATCAAACACGCTCATGCATACCTGCTGGAAGTCCAAGCCCCTCGCACACAAAACCTCCTTTACCCCCTCTCTCCAACCTTTCCTAGGCCGACCCCTACCCCGCCTTCCTTCCACTACAGACTGATACACTCTTGAAGTCATTCTGTTTCGCTCCATTCTCTCTACATGTCCGAACCACCTCAACAACCCTTCCTCAGCCCTCTGGACAACAGTTTTGGTAATCCCGCACCTCCTCCTAACTTCCAAACTACGAATTCTCTGCATTATATTCACACCACACATTGCCCTCAGACATGACATCTCCACTGCCTCCAGCCTTCTCCTCACTGCAACATTCATCACCCATGCTTCACACCCATATAAGAGCGTTGGTAAACCTATACTCTCATACATTCCCCTCTTTGCCTCCAAGGACAAAGTTCTTTGTTTCCACAGACTCCTAAGTGCACCACTCACTCTTTTTCCCTCATCAATTCTATGATTCACCTCATCTTTCATAGACCCATCCGCTGACACGTCCACTCCCAAATATCTGAATACATTCACCTCCTCCATACTCTCTCCCTCCAATCTGATATTCAATCTTTCATCACCTAATCTTTTTGTTATCCTCATAACCTTACTCTTTCCTGTATTCACCTTTAATTTTCTTCTTTTGCACACCCTACCAAATTCATCCACCAATCTCTGCAACTTCTCTTCAGAATCTCCCAAGAGCACAGTGTCATCAGCAAAGAGCAGCTGTGACAACTCCCACTTTGTGTGTGATTCTTTATCTTTTAACTCCACGCCTCTTGTCAAGACCCTCGCATTTACTTCTCTTACAACCCCATCTATAAATATATTAAACAACCACGGTGACATCACACATCCTTGTCTAAGGCCTACTTTTACTGGGAAAAAATTTCCCTCTTTCCTACATACTCTAACTTGAGCCTCACTATCCTCGTAAAAACTCTTCACTGCTTTCAGTAACCTACCTCCTACACCATACACTTGCAACATCTGCCACATTGCCCCCCTATCCACCCTGTCATACGCCTTTTCCAAATCCATAAATGCCACAAAGACCTCTTATATGTTTCACTGTAAACACCTGGTCCACACACCCCCTACCTTTCCTAAAGCCTCCTTGTTCATCTGCTATCCTATTCTCCGTCTTACTCTTAATTCTTTCAATAATAACTCTACCATACACTTTACCAGGTATACTCAGCAGACTTATCCCCCTATAATTTTTGCACTCTCTTTTATCCCCTTTGCCTTTATACAAAGGAACTATGCATGCTCTCTGCCAATCCCTAGGTACCTTACCCTCTTCCATACATTTATTAAATAATTGCACCAACCACTCCAAAACTATATCCCCACCTGCTTTTAACATTTCTATCTTTATCCCATCAATCCCGGCTGCCTTACCCCCTTTCATTTTACCTACTGCCTCACGAACTTCCCCCACACTCACAATTGGCTCTTCCTCACTCCTACAAGATGTTATTCCTCCTTGCCCTATACACGAAATCACAGCTTCCCTATCTTCATCAACATTTAACAATTCCTCAAAATATTCCTTCCATCTTCCCAATACCTCTAACTCTCCATTTAATAACTCTCCTCTCCTATTTTTAACTGACAAATCCATTTGTTCTCTAGGCTTTCTTAACTTGTTAATCTCACTCCAAAACTTTTTCTTATTTTCAACAAAATTTGTTGATAACATCTCACCCACTCTCTCATTTGCTCTCTTTTTACATTGCTTCACCACTCTCTTAACCTCTCTCTTTTTCTCCATATACTCTTCCCTCCTTGCATCACTTCTACTTTGTAAAAACTTCTCATATGCTAACTTTTTCTCCCTTACTACTCTCTTTACATCATCATTCCACCAATCGCTCCTCTTCCCTCCCGCACCCACTTTCCTGTAACCACAAACTTCTGCTGAACACTCTAACACTACATTTTTAAACCTACCCCATACCTCTTCGACCCCATTGCCTATGCTCTCATTAGCCCATCTATCCTCCAATAGCTGTTTATATCTTACCCTAACTGCCTCCTCTTTTAGTTTATAAACCTTCACCTCTCTCTTCCCTGATGCTTCTATTCTCCTTGTATCCCATCTACCTTTTACTCTCAGTGTAGCTACAACAAGAAAGTGATCTGATATATCTGTGGCCCCTCTATAAACATGTACATCCTGAAGTCTACTCAACAGTCTTTTATCTACCAATACATAATCCAACAAACTACTGTCATTTCGCCCTACATCATATCTTGTATACTTATTTATCCTCTTTTTCTTAAAATATGTATTACCTATAACTAAACCCCTTTCTATACAAAGTTCAATCAAAGGGCTCCCATTATCATTTACACCTGGCACCCCAAACATACTTACCACACCCTCTCTAAAAGTTTCTCCTACTTTAGCATTCAGGTCCCCTACCACAATTACTCTCTCACTTGGTTCAAAGGCTCCTATACATTCACTTAACATCTCCCAAAATCTCTCTCTCTCCTCTGCATTCCTCTCTTCTCCAGGTGCATACACGCTTATTATGACCCACTTCTCGCATCCAACCTTTACTTTAATCCACATAATTCTTGAATTTACACATTCATATTCTCTTTTCTCCTTCCATAACTGATCATTTAACATTACTGCTACCCCTTCCTTTGCTCTAACTCTCTCAGATACTCCAGATTTAATCCCATTTATTTCCCCCCACTGAAACTCTCCTACCCCCTTCAGCTTTGTTTTGCTTAGGGCCAGGACATCCAACTTCTTTTCATTCATAACATCAGCAATCATCTGTTTCTTGTCATCCGCACTACATCCACGCACATTTAAGCATCCCAGTTTTATAAAGTTTTTCTTCTTCTCTTTTTTAGTAAGTGTCTACAGGAGAAGGGGTTACTAGCCCATTGCTCCCGGCATTTTAGTCGCCTCATACGACACGCATGGCTTACGGAGGAAAGATTCTTTTCCACTTCCCCATGGACAATAGAAGAAATAAAGAAGAACAAGAGCTATTTAGAAAAAGGAGAAAAACCTAGATGTATGTATATATATATGCATGTGCGTGTCTGTGAAGTGTGACCAAAGTGTAAGTAGGAGTAGCAAGATATCCCTGTTATCTAGCGTGTTTATGAGACAGAAAAAGAAACCAGCAATCCTACCATCATGCAAAACAGTTACAGGTTTCTGTTTCACAGTCATCTGGCAGGACGGTAGTACTTCCCTGGGTGGTTGCTGT
Organism: Cherax quadricarinatus; assembly: GCF_038502225.1. Lineage (NCBI taxonomy): Eukaryota > Metazoa > Arthropoda > Malacostraca > Decapoda > Parastacidae > Cherax > Cherax quadricarinatus. The sequence continues at coordinate 20,564,716 of NC_091330.1, read as the reverse complement.
CTACCAACCTACTACACATAACACACAGTGTACCATTCTGAAAATCCCAGAGCGTTCAAGAAAAACAATGTCATGAAGAGTAAACTGTGTGTGTTTTGGAGAGCTAATAATAAGGCAAGGGTCACGAGGGAAATTTTCGTCGAGTGGTTCAATGAAGTGTTTGGCCCCAGTGTGAAGAATTACCTCCTGGAAAATAAATTGGATCTCAAGTGCCTCCTGCACATGCTCATGCTCCAATGCACATGCTCATCCTCCAAATTTGGATGACATAATTCTGGAGGAATTTGGGTTCATCACAGTAAAGTTCTTGCCCCCTAATACTACTACTCTCCTCCAGCCCATGGACCAGCAAATCATTTCAAACTTTAAAAAAAAAACTACACCAAAGCAATGTTTCAAAGGTGCTTTAATGTGACCTCAGACACTCACTTGGCCCTAAGAGAGTTTTGGAAAGATCACTTCAGTATCCTCCCTTGCATAAGCCTTATAGGTAAGGCTTGGGAGTGAGTGACTACCAGAACTTTGAACTCTGCTTGGAGAAAATTGTGGCCAGATTGTGTCCACAAGAGGGATTTTGAAGGGTTTGGGGCTGACCCTGACGAGCCTATGGCAGTTGTGGAATTTATTTTAGTTATTTATTTATTTATTTATTTATTATTAATTTGGACATGATACATAGAAGTACAAAGAAATACAGTGGTTAAGTGTAACATGCCAAAAGCCCCTTGTATGCAGAGCATTATGGGCAGGCTTAAAATTAACTTAAGATTAACTAAGCAATGATATATACAGTGGTAAAAATTATAGTAAACAAATAACAGTTAAGCACAAATGAGTATTTCAAAGACAGGTCATATGGTCATTTACTGAGTTGCTGTGCATTCTGTAGAATGGAGTATTCTTTTAGGTAATGTAATTAAAAAAAAAAAAAAAAGCAAAGTTTGGTAGGGTCACAGGTTAAACATTTATGAGATACAATTATTCAGTATTTATTTAGTTGTGGGTGATTAAGTGATTTTTAAGAAGAGACTTGAATTTATAAACAGACAGTGCTTCTTTTATATTCACAGGTAATGAATTCCAGATTTTTGGGCGTTTTATGTGCATTGAGTTTTTGCATAGTGTGAGATGGACACGAGGAACATCAAAGAGTGATCTGTGCCTTGTGTTATGGTCATGTGTTCTGTTGAGGTTGGTAAGGAGATGTTTGAGGGGAGGGTTTATATCCGAGTTAAGTGTTCTATGTATGTAGTAGGTACAATAATAAATATGGATGTTTTGTGCGGTGAGTAGGTTTAGAGTTTTGAATATTGGTGGAGTGTGCTGCCTGTAGTGGGAATTTGTTATCATTCTGACTGCAGCCTTTTGTTGGGTAATTAATGGTCTGAGATGGTTTATTGTTGTTGAGCCCCATGCACAAATTCCATAGGTGAGATAGGTGTAAGTGAGTGATATAGGGCCAGGAGGGCTGACTGTGGAACATAGTACTGTACCTTCAATAGTATGCCTACAGTCTAGGCATTAGGGAGTTCCATGCAGTTGGATGTGAGTTTGGAGGATGTGGAAGAGTTGGTGGAGGACCACAACGAAGATCTAACCACTGAGGAGCTGCAAGAGCTTCAGCTGGAACAGCAACAGACCGCAGCTCAGAATACTGCTTTAGAGGAGGAAGAGGAAGAGAGATGGAAGAAGTTGCCTTCTTCAGAAATTAAGGAGATTTTTGAAATGTGGAGTAGGATGGAAAGATTTATGGAGAGACATCACCCTGACAAGTCTGTTGCAAGGCATGTCGGCAACATGTACAGTGACAAAGTCTTGGCCCATTTTAGGGAAGTCTTAAAGAGATGCCAGAAACAGAGCTCTCTGGACACTTTTTTTTGAGAGACAGGGCTCCAGTGACTCAAGCTGGTCCTAATGGCATTAAGAAACAAAGAAGAGAAGTAACCCCAGAAAAGGACTTGGTACCTGAAGTCTTTATGGAAGAGGATTCCCCTTCCAAATAGTAAATAATCCAATCTCTCCCCTCCTAGAGTCTTCCATACACTAAGAAGAATTGCCAATAAAGGAAAGTGTTATGCTGTTAACCCTTTCAGGGTCCGTCCCGTAGATCTACGACTTTACGTTCAGGGTCCAAACTGTAGATCTACGCCGTGAGCTCAGCTCACTCTGATAAACTGTGAGTGGTAAATTTGGGCCAAGATATGAGAGAATACATCTATGTGGTATGTGTGCACCACATAAAACAAATCCTGCAGCATACTGTGTATAATGAGAGAAAAAAAAACTGAGACCATGATTTTTCGATTAAAACAGCGACTTTGCAGTGTTTTTTTGCATGTTTTTTATAGTTGTACTTGCGATTTGATAAAATGGAAGACATATTACAGAAATAGAGATGATTTTGATTGGTTTTAGCACTGGAAATGGCTTGAAACTGAGCTCAAAGTAGCGGAAATGTTAAATTTTTGCCGATGTTCAAAAGTAAACAAACGACCTCACACGTCTAATTCACGCCAGCTGGTGGGTCTAATATACATTCACAAATGTGGTGATGATATTTCTACAATTATTACAATATTGCATAACAGTAAATCTTCTATTTTTTGGTGTGAATAAAAATTCATTATGTGAATAAAAAATCAAAATGGAATTTATTTGTAAAGCCTCAAAACGTACCTAATGAACAGAGGAAATGTTAGTTTAGTGCCAGGAATAGCTACATTGTTTATTCTGGATCCTATTTTGAAATTGGAATATTTTGAACTTTGTGTTAAATTGGCCAAATTACCAATTTCCGATCACTTTATTTTGTAGTTGAAACAGTTGACTTGGCGATTTCTTGTGCTCAATCGATAGAATGGAAGTAATACTAGTGAAATAGCTAAGAATTTGGTCGACTGGAATAATGTAATTGGCCTAAAATGGGAGTCAAAGTCGGCAAAATTGCCAATTCGTAAATATTGCTGACACGTCAAAATTCGCGAGAGCATAATTTCGTCAATTTTCCATCAAATTTCGTACTTTTTGTTTTATTACCTTCACAAAAAGATTCTCTACCATTTCATAAGAAAAAATAACAATTTTTTTTTTTTTTAACCCTTTCAGGGTCCGTCCCGTAGATCTACGGCTTTACGTTCAGGGTCCAAACCGTAGATCTACGCCATGAGCTCAGCTCACTCTGATAAACTGTAAGTGGTACATTTGGGCCTAGATATGAGAGAATACATCTATGTGGTATGTGTGCACCACATAAAACAGATCCTGCAGCACACTGTGTATAATGAGAGAAAAAAAATGAAATCATGATTTTTCGATTAAAACAGCAACTTTGCAGTGTTTTTTCGTATGTTTTTTATAGTTGTATTTGCGATTTCTTGGTCTCATTTGATAGAATGGAAGACATATTACAGAAATAGAGATGATTTTGATTGGTTTTAGCACTGGAAATGGCTTGAAACTGAGCTCAAAGTAGCAGAAATGTTAAATTTTTGCCGATATTCAAGAGTAAACAAACGACCTCACACGTCTAATACACGCCAGCTGGTGGGTCTAATATACATTCACAAATATGGTGATGATATTTATACAATTATTACAGTATTGCATAACAGTAAATCTTCTATTTTTTGGTGTGAATAAAAATTCATTATGTGAATAAAAAATCAAAATGGAATTTATTTGTAAAGCCTCAAAATATAACTAATGAACAGAGGAAATGTTAGTTTAGTGCCAGGAATGCCTACATTGTTCATTCTGGACCCTATTTTGAAATTGGAATATTTTGAACTTTGTGTTAAATTGGCCAAATTAACAATTTCCGATCACTTTATTTTGTAGTTGAAACAGTTGACTTGGCGATTTCTTGTGCTCAATCGATAGAATAGAAGTAATACTAGTGAAATAGCTAAGAATTTGGTTGATTGGAATAATGTAATTGGCCTAAAATGGGAGTCAAAGTCAGCAAAATCGCCGATTCGTAAATATCGCTGACACATCAAAATTCGCGAGAGCATAATTTCGTCAATTTTCCACCAAATTTCGTACTTTTTGTTTTATTACCTTCACAAAAAGATTCTCTACGATTTCATAAGAAAAAATAACAAATTTTTTTTTTGAAAATTCTTGGACACTGGTGCGTGACTCCAGATTTGGGCCTTGGACCCTGAAAGGGTTAAATTCTTGGACACTGGGGCACCACTTCAGATTTTGGCCTTGGACCCTGAAAGGTTTAATGTTTCATTCATCATGTCCCATTGTACTGTGATTGTACATCTATATTTGATGTAAAAAATTTTTTTGTTTTAATACTTATGGGTGTCTGGAACGGATTAATTGTATTTACATTATTTCTTATGGGGAAAATGGTTTCGCAAATCGTCAATTTCGGAAATAGTCACACTTTCTGGAACGGATTAATTGCAAAAAAACGAGGGTCCACTGTAGATGGATTAAGCACATTTAATGTGCCTCAAAGTGATTATTATTGTTATTATTATTATTATTATTAATATGGTGTCTTCATGACTAATAACACACTCTTAATGATTTTAATGTGTTCCTGCATGCCAGCACAGGCACAAGTTGTGGAGTCTAAAGCCTATCTTCTGCAAGGTATGTAAATGGTGTACGTACACCATTTCATTTCTACATTATGGTTTTCTTATGAAAGAAGTGATCTGATGCAGTTAGCATTACAAACTCCGTTTTCTCTTATACAGTGGACCCTTGTTTTTCGTAATTAATTTGTTCCAGAGTGTGACTATTATCGAAATTGACGATTTGCGAATCAATTTTCCCCATAAGAAATAATGTAAATCCAATTAATTCATTCCAGACACCCATAAGTATCCAAAAAAAAATTTTTTTTTACCTTAAAGATAGATTTACATGCACAAAAGAATGAACATTCAACATGACAGTTACCTTTATTGAAGGCTGCTGATGAATGGAAGACAGGAAGGAGGAGAGAGGGAAAAGAGGTCATTGTTTGGAAGGGGAATAACCCTCCATAGGGACTCTAGGTCACTTCAGGGGTCACTTTCCTAGCCACTTCCCTAGCTTAAATATAGATTTACATGCAGAAAAGAATGCCAAATAAATGTAAAGCACTAATAAAATGTATAAATGAACATTTAACATCACACTTACCTTTACTGAAGGCTCTTGTTGGTGTATGGCAGACGGGGCAGAGGGAGGGGAGGCGAGTTTATTGTTGGAGAATATGACACTAATATCACTCTACGGTTCATTTATCTATCACAATTCAACTAATATGACATAATAAACAATATTAATAACATAGAAATATGGAATATTCTCTAGAATGAATAAAATACGTCATTATGTATGTCACGAGAGGTGTTGTGTTGTTGTTGGGTGTATAAGGGTCACTGAGAGCACAAGCCATCCATAATGGTGGTAAAGCAGCAGCTGAGGCGGCAGTGTTTTCTGTAGCCCTAGGGCCCACTGTACTAACACGTCTGAAGGAGGAAAGAATGGGATGACGTTTTCATAGCTGGAGCAAGAATGCCTGCGACTGCGTCCTCCCCCGCCACCACATACATAATGATGTACATATTTTATTCATTCTAGAGTGTATATCAGGTTTTTATGTTATTTATGTTGTTTATGTCATGTTAGATGAACTGTAATAGATAAATAAGCTGTAAAGTTGATAATAGTGTCATATTGAAGTACTATTTTGTCAAGCCTCCTGACAGTAGGAATGAATTAATTGGATTTACATTATTTCTTATGGGAAACACAGTGGAACCTCAAATTTCGAACTTAATCCATTCCAGGAGCGAGTTCTAAATTCAAAAAGTTTGAAAAGCTAAGCAATATTTCCCATAAGAAATAATGGAAATGCAATTAATCTATTCCAGAAACCCAAAAATATTCACAAAAAAAAATATATTTTAAAGAGATAAATTATAGTTTTACATACAACAAATATAGTGTACAATTATGTATTAATAAATTTAAATTAACATACAAAATAACATTCTCTTGCTTCTTGGTTGGCCAAAACCCTCACTCCCTTTCTTGGTACTTTTTCTACTGCCCACCTCCGTCACTCTCAAGACTTCATTGAACGGGTTCGCTCTCTCCCAACCTGTAAGATGCTTAGTCTTGACGTTGAGTCCCTCTTCACCTATGTCCCTCTTGATGATGTCCTTGATTTCCTTAGAGAGAAGGCCCATGAAGAGTTTCTACATCTCCCTATACCTATTGATGTCTTTCTTGATCTTATCCACCTCTGTGTGGACTCTAATTCCTTTTCCTTCCAAGGGAAATATTATTTTCAAACCTTCAGTGTCGCTATGGGCTCTCCTCTCTCTCCTGTCCTTGTTAATCTTTACATGGAATTCTTCGAGACTGTTCTTCTTCCTACCATCGATGTGCAACCTTCACTCTGGCTCCGCTATGTGTATGACATCTTTGTTCTGTGGCCTCATGGCTCCAGTCTCTTCCAACCTTTTCTTGAAGCTCTTAATAATCTTGCCCCTTCCATTAAGTTTAAAGCTGAATGGGAATCTAATTCCTTGCTTCCTTTCCTTGATGTCCATGTCCACCTCTCAGATACAGGTTTTTCCTTTTCCGTTTACCGAAAACCTATGCACAGTGGCATGTACATTCACTACTTTTCCTATCATGCTTCCCCTGTCAAGAAAAGTGTTCTTATCTCCCTCTTTCTCCATGCCCTCCGCATCTGTGATCCTCAGTTCCATCCAGCAGAAATTTCCACTCTTCATAATTCATTTTCCCGTCTTGGCTACCCTTCCCATTTCATAGACTCTGCCCTCTCACGTGCTAAATGCAATTTCTTCTCTCCCAAACTCTCTACTCCTGGGAACTCTTCTGTCCTCTGCCTTCCATACATTTCCGGTCTTTCTAATCTCAACAATTCTCTCCATCCCTTCGACATCAAGCTTATTTTCCGCCAGACTAACACTCTTCGCACTAATCTCGTTCATACCTCTCCTCCCTCTACAGATGTTCCTGGTGTCTACTCTATTTCTTGCTCCTCCTGTCCTCTTCAATACTTTGGAGAAACTGGTCGATCTCTTTCTGACAGACTTAGGGAGCACAAAAATAGTGTTAGGCTTGCCGTCACTAATAATGCTCTATTCTGTCACGTCAGAGATCACAGCCATCCTATTGACTGGTTTTCCGCTAAAACTGTCTTCCCTACTTCCAACTCTAACAGTCGCCATCTAGTTGAATCCTCTCTAATACACAACTTTCCTTGTATGAATGTTAGTCCTGGCTTCGTCTCTGTAGATGCCTTCCTCTCCCACTACATTGTAAAATGCTCCAAACTTCAGAACACCTGTGACTTAACCTGATTCCTCATTTTTTCTTCTCCCTCTTCCCCTTTCCTCTTTCCTTTTCCTCCTCTGGGTTGTCTTTCTTTCTTCTGCCTCGTGTTTCTGTTCCTTCATTATTTATTTCATCACTTCCCCTTCCCCCCACCTCTGTGCACTTGCTCTTCCTCTGTGGGCATCTAGCTCTCTTGCAGTGCTCCCCTTTCTTTGTATTTGACTGGCTCCTCCTCCTTAATTCCCCACTACTACCACTACCACTACTACTACTACTACTACTACTACTACCACCACCACCACTACTACCTCTTCCAGCCTATATATACCCATCCTGCTCCACTTGGTTAGTGAGACTTTGTAAATGGTCCAAGTCGGACCGAAACGTCGTCGTAAGCTCCTCTCTTCTATGTGCGGGTTATTTGTGTACCTTTATTGAAGATTGGTGATGGCATCTGGAAGATAGGGAGGAGGAAAGAGGGAGTTGGGGTTAGTGTTTAGAAGAGAAATCCCCCTCCATAAGGACGTTAGGTATCAAAGCCCTCTTTGGGGGTTACTTCCCTTCTGTCTTTTAATGCCACTAGGACCAGCTTGAGAGTCACTGGACCCCTGTCTCACAAAATAACTGTCCACAGTCCTCTATTTCTGGCACCTCTAAGATTTCCCTAAAATAGAACATGGTTTTGTCACTGAACTTTTCACAAATAATCGTCTCTGAAACACTATCGCCTGTCATCTCTTTATCCTTGATCCACATCAGTAACAACTTCTCAACCTGATCAATTGTCTGTGGTCTCTTTTTGGTTAGCATATTAACACCTTCCGCAACATCAGCTTCCTTGATTTGTTCCTTCTTTGCCAGGATAGAAGCAATGGCTGACTTGTTCTTCCAATACATCCTGGCAAGCTCAACAAGTTTCACACCACTCTCATACCTCTGTATTATTTCCTTCTTCACATCTATGATGTTTCTCACTTTCTTTACCACAGGGGTACCACTAGCAAGTTTGTTTGGGCCCATAGTATCTTATTTCACAGTCCCACAAGCACTAAACACAATGAATTAATCGTAAAATGTTTGAATGAGAGCACAGGTTAGTGTTCACTCAAGCATTAACAAAGCCAGACTGGCTCAAGGCACCTGCGCGGGGATGCGGACAGAGCGGGCTGGCGAACAGGTCCGGTACCCGGCGGTTCGAAAATAGGGGCGAGTTCGATAATAGGGACAAAGTTGGTTCGAAAAAAGCGGTCGATTTTCGAAGAGTTCGATGAGCGGTACGTTCGAAATTTGAGGTTCCACTGTACTGCTTCGAGTTTCGAATGTTTCCACTTTAGAACTAGCTCCTGGAATGGATTGAGTTCGAAACTCGGTGTACCGCTGTACTCAATAACGAATAGCAATTGGTAATTTATAGTAGAACAGGGCGAGCAGATAGGTGAAGCACAGAAGACTAACCTAGTAGGTGGGTGTGGGTCAGGTCAGTTAGAGCACTGTAGACTATGTGTCACACACAAACTCCACATACACACTCATACATCATAACACACAATCCCACCACTACTTTTCACACACTTAATAAACCACCTCCCCCCACCAACACACTCTCTCTCCCCTGCACCCTCCCCCACCTCTCTCCCACTCCCTCCACTGATCCCCCCCTCTCTCTCACCCTCCTTCTCCTCCCCTCCTCTCCCTCTTTCCCCCTCTCTCTCACCCTCCTCCTCCTTCACCCCCCTCCCCTCCCTCTTTCCCCCTCTCTCACCCTCCTCCTCCTCCCCCCTCCCCTCCCTCCCTCTCCCATTCTCTCTCCCTCTTTGCTTCTCCCTCCTCCTCTCTCCCCATACTCCCCCCTTTTTCCCCCTTCCCCATCTCTCTCCCATTTCCCCACTGTCTCCAGCTTCCTCCTCTCCCTCCCTCTGCCCCCCATACACTCAAACACACCACAAAACAACCACACAGAAATACATAGCTCTTCATTCTGTGGCAACCAAAAAAAAATGGGTTGCCAGAGAGCAGGATGGAAAACCAGGGGACTGGAGGATGAGATGATTTATTGTTGAGCCCCATGCACAGATTCCATAGGTGAGATAGGAGTAAATAAGTGAGTGATACTGGGCGAGGAGACAGCATACTCCACCAATATTCGAAAGCCTAAATCTGCTCAACATTAAGAACATCCATACTTATTCATGTGCCTACTACATACATAGAACAATACACGCAAACATAAACCCTCCTCTCAAACTTCTCCTCACCAACCTTAACAGGACACAACACAAGACAGATCTTCTTTTGATGTACCCCATGTCCATATCACACTGTGTAAAAACTCTGCACATAAAGGGCCCTAAAATTTGGAATTCATTACCAGAAAATACTGAAGTAACCCAGTCTGAAAATCAATTTAAAACTTCTCAAAACCCACTTAATCACCCTAGACTAAATACTCAATACTCAATATTTAACATTACCAATAAATTTACCAATTACCTAAATCTTAAAACTTCAAGACTAGACGACCAAATTCATATATTGACAAATTACCACATTGAAGTATAGGCTAGGTGGACAATGGCAGAAACCTGACCCTATATCACTCACTCATTTACCCCTATCTCACCTATGGAATTTGTGCATGGGGCTCAACAATAATAAACCATCTCAGACCATTAACCCTTTCAGGGTTTCGGCCGTACTAGTACGGCTTACGAGCCAGGGTTTTTGACATACTAGTACAAATAAATTCTAGCGCCCTCAAATCTAGTGAGAGAAAGCTGGTAGGCCTACATATGAAAGAATGGGTCCATGTGGTCAGTGTGTGCGGTATAAAAAAATCCTGCAGCACACAGTGCGTAATGAGAAAAAAAAATTGACCATGTTTTTGGATTAAAACAGCGACTTTGCACTGCATTTTCGTATGGTATTTATTGTTGTATTCTAGTTTTCCTGGTCTCATTTTATAGAATGGAAGACATATTACAGAAATTGAGATGATTTTGACTGGTTTTACAAAGAAAAGTACCTTGAAATTGAGCTCAAAGTAGCAGAAATGTTTGATTTTTACCAAGAAACACTACCTGTTTATAAATTCAAGTCTCTTCTCAAAGATCACTTACTCACCCAAAACCAAATAAATACTGAATAACTGAACCTTATAAATTGTATATCTTAAATGTTTCTCACAATTATATCACATAAATGTTAAACCTAAAACCCAATCTAACTTTATTATTTTTTAAATACACTACCTAACAGAATACTCCATATGACTGAATGTACAACAATGCATGCAACCATATGACCTGTCTTTGTAATACTCACTTGTGCTTTATAGTAATCTGTTTACATTAATGTTTTATCACTGATTTCATCATTGCTTAGTTAATCTTAAGTTAATTTTAAGCCAGCCCGTAATGCTATGCATAGTATAAGTGGCTTTGGCATGCTGCTCTTATCTGTATTTTTTGGTACCTCTGTATGTGTGCTCAAATTGTAAATAAATAAATAAATAAATAAATAAAAAAGTTCAAAAGTAAACAAATCATGCTACGCGTCCAATACACGTCAAATGGCAAGTCTAATACAGTGGACCCCCGCTTAACGATCACCTCCAAATGCGACCAATTATGTAAGTGTATTTATGTAAGTGCGTTTGTACGTGTATGTTTGGGGGTCTGAAATGGACTAATCTACTTCACAATATTCCTTATGGGAAAAAATTCAGTCAATACTGGCACCTGAACATACTACTGGAATGAAAAAAGTTCGTTAACCGGGGGTCCACTGTATTCTTTCACAAGTGCGCTGATATTATTTATACCATTTCTACACCAATGCAGTAGTCTAAAAACAGTAAATCTTCTATTTTTTTGTGAGAATAAAAATTCAAAGTGGAAAGCAAAAGAATGTAAGAGGGGCATGGGGGAATGACTAATGAACAGAGGAAATGTTATTTTAGTGCCAGGAATGTCTTTCTTGTTTATTCTGGACTCTATTCGGAAATTGGCATCTTTTGAAATTTGTGTGAAATTGGCAAAATTGCTAAATTCTGACCACTGTATCAGATAGTTGAAATCGGTAAATGGGTGGTTTCTTGTACTCATTCGATAGACAAAATGGAGTTCTAGCAAAATAGTTATGATTTTTGTCAACAAGTACATTCAATTGGCCGAAAATAGGGCTCAAAGTGGGGAAAATCGCCGATGCGTAAACATCGTCGAGACCGCTAACTTCTCAAGAGCATAATTCCGTAAGTTTTCCATCAAATTGCATACTTTTGGTGTCATTATGATCGGGAAAAGATTCTCTATCTTTTCATATGAAAAAATTATTTTTTATTTTTTTTAAATTTGGCCGACCCTGAGAACAAGTCTCTGAGAGGGCCTGTTGACCCTGAAAGGGTTATTTACCCAACAAAAGGCTGCAGTCAGAATGATAACAAATTTCCACTACCGGCAGCACACTCCACGAATATCCAAAACTCTAAACCTACTCACCGTACAAAACATCCATACTTATTATTGTATCTACTACATACATAGAACACTTAACTCGGATATAAACCCTCCCCTCAAACGTCTCCTTACCAACCTCAACAGATCACGTGACCATAACATAAGGCACAGATCACTCTTTGATGTTCCTTGTATCCATCTCACACTATGTAAAAACTCAACGCACATAAAAGGCCCTAAAATCTGGAATTCATTACCTGTGACCATAAAAGAAATGCTGTTTATAAATTCAAGTCTCTTCTTAAAAACCACTTACTCACCCACAACTAAATACTGCATAACTGTTTCTCATAAATTATAACCTGTGACCCTATCAAACTTTGTTTTTTAATTACATTACCTAAAAGAATACTCCGTTCTCTTGAATGCACAGTAACTCATCAAATGACCATATGATTTGTCTTTGAAATACTCATTTGTGCTTAATTGTTATTTGTTTACTGTCATTTTTACCAATGAATTTATCATTGCTCAGTTAATCTTAAGTTAATTTTAAGCCTGCCCATAATGCTCTGCATACAAGGACCTTTTGGCATGTACACTTAACCACTGTATTTCTTTGTACATCTATGTATCATGTCCAAATTAATAATAAATAAATAAAAGGAGAAAGATCTTGGGGTGACCATAACATCGAGCACGTCTCCGGAGGCACACATCACCCAGATAACGGCTGCAGCATATGGGCGCCTGGCAAAGCTGAGAATAGCATTCCGATACCTTAGTAAGGAATCGTTCAAGACACTGTACACTGTGTACGTCAGGCCTGTATTGGGGTATGCAGCACCAGTTTGGAACCCGCACCTGGTCAAGCACGTCAAGAAATTAGAGAAAGTACAAAGGTTTGCAACAAGGCTAGTTCCGGAACTCAGGGGAATGTCCTGTGAAGAAAGATTGAGGGAAATCGGACTGACGACACTGGAGGACAAGAGGGTCAGGGGTGACATGATAGTGACATACAAAATACTGCGTGGAACAGATAAGGTGGACAGACAGGATGTTCCAGAGAGGGGACACAGAAACAAGAGCTCACAGTTGGAAGCTGAAGAATCAGACGAGTCACAGGGATATTAGGGAGTATTTCTTCAGTCACAGAGTTGTCAGGAAGTGGAATAGTCTAGCAAGTGATGTAGTGGAGACAGGAACCATACATAGCTTTAAGATATGACAAAGCTCAGGGAGCAGAGAGAGGGCCTAGTAGCGATCAGTGAAGAGGCAGGGCCAGGAGCTGAGTCTCGACCCCTGCAACCACAATTAGTAAGAGGAACAGAAAAAATATAATAGAATATATTGGAGGGAAGGAGAGGTAAGGGTCATCCTAGGTAAGGATGGAGGGAAGGGTAAAAGAAGTTTTTGTGTGCAAGGGGCTTGGATATACAGCAGGTATGAGTAACCATGTTTGATAGGATTGAGTGGAGACAAATGATTTTTGGGACTTGACGAGCTGTTGGAGTGTGAGCAGGGTAATATTTTGTAAACGGATTCAGGGAAACTGGTTAGCCGGACTCAAGATTCATCGCTTGACCTCTGTGGAGAGCGGACATGTGTTTGAGTGCCCTCTGCTGGCCACTGGAGCAAGCTGTGTTTTTCTCAACATGGTGCAGCAGGAAAGGAGGATGATTAACACCGTTTGTATAGAGCTGGTGCATGGGGCTGTGACAGCCCAAACAGCTTCTGTACTTCTGCCAGCAATCATCAGGGACACTTATGGAGTGGCTGATGAAGAAATCTATGGAGTGGGGCCTATCGGGTCTTTGTTAAGCTCCAATCAGCTGGTGTCTACGAGCGGCTGCTGGCAAAATTTCAAGATGGTTGTGTGGTTGTTCACCCGGCTGTCACAGTGCAGCCAATTGATTTGTCGCGTACTTCACTTGGGTTAAAGTGCATAATGTGCCTTTTGAGGCTGACAAGACCGATTTACGCAATGTTTTTAACAGATATGGAATTGTGCATGTGGCGACCGCTGGGAAGTGAATGGAGGGTGCGTACGCTGGGGGTACTTTCACATTGAAAATAACATTGAAGCACCCTATACCGTCATACATGGTACAGTGGACCCTCGCATACCGTTGGCATCACATAACGTTAAATCCACATACCGATACATTTTATCACTAAAATTTTGCCTCGCATACCGGAGACGCGTCTAATGTGCGGCCTGAGCCAGCCTCACATGTTCCGCCGGTGGCATTTTTTACAAGCCAGCCTCCGCGGTAACATCCAAGCATACAATCGGAATATTTCGTATTATTACAGTATTTTTGGTGATTTCATCTGCAAAATAAGTGACCATGGGCCCCAAGAAAGCTTCTAGTGCTAACCCTGTGGTAAAAAGGGTGAGAAATACTATCATACCACAGTCAGCTGCTGCTGCATCACAGTCAGCTGTTGCTGGACCAGTTAGCTGTTGCTGGATCAGTCAGCTGCTGCTGCACCATAATCAGCTGTTGCTGGACCAGTCAGCTGTTGCTGGATCAGTCAGCTGCTGCTGCACCATGATCAGCTGTTGCTGGACCAGTCAGCTGTTGCTGGATCAGTCAGCTGCTGCTGCACCACGATCAGCTGTTGCTGGACCAGTCAGCTGTTGCTGGATCAGTCAGCTGCTGCTGCACCATGATCAGCTGTTGCTGGACCAGTCAGCTGTTGCTGGATCAGTCAGCTGCTGCTGCACCACGATCAGCTGTTGCTGGACCAGTCAGCTGTTGCTGGATCAGTCAGCTGCTGCTGCACCATGATCAGCTGTTGCTGGACCAGTCAGCTGTTGCTGGACCAGTCAGCTGTTGCTGGATCAGTCAGCTGCTGCTGCACCATGATCAGCTGTTGCTGGACCAGTCAGCTGTTGCTGGACCAGTCAGCTGTTGCTGGATCAGTCAGCTGCTGCTGCACCATGATCAGCTGTTGCTGGATCAGTCAGCTGTTGATGGACCAGTCAGCTGTTGCTGCACCACCATCAGCTGTTTCTGAATATGACTCGTCCCGAACCTGTCCCGAACTTGTCCATCCAGCCTGAGCGCCTGCCTTGCTGTCATTGTTTACAAGCCAGGGTGGCTGGTTGCATGCATACATTCGATACATTTTGTATTATTCCATTATTTATAGTGCTTGTAATTGCTAAATAAGCCACCATGGGCCCAAAGAAAGCTTCTAGTGCCAACCCTGTGGTAAAAAGGGTGATAAATACTATCGTACCACAGTCAGCTGCTGCTGCACCATGGTCAGCTGTTATTGGACCAGTCAGCTGTTGCTGCACCACAGCTGCTGCTGCACCATGGTCAGCTGTTGCTGCACCATGGTCAGCTGTTGCTGCACCATGGTCAGCTGTTGCTGCACCACAGCTGCTGCTGCACCACAGTCAGCTGCTGTTGTTGCTAAACCACCATCAGCTGTATTACTCGAAGATGTGGAGAGAGTGTTGTTGGTGTGGCTTAACGTGAAACAATTACCGAGAAACAATTAACCCCGGAGGGTTAGCCACCCAGGATAACCCAAGAAAGTCAGTGCATCATCGAGGACTGTCTAACTTATTTCCATTGGGGTCCTTAACCCTTTGAGGGTCGACAGGCCCTCTCCGAAACTCGTTCTCAGGGTCGGCCAAATTTAAAAAAAAAAAAAATTATTTTCTCTTATGAAAAGATAGAGAATCTTTTCCCGATCATAACGACACCAAAAGTTTGAAATTTGATAGAAAACTTACGGAATTATGCTCTCGCAAAGTTAGCGGTCTCGGCGATGTTTACGGATCGGCGATTTTGCCCACTTTGAGCCCCATTTTCGGCCAATTTCACTGTACTAGTCGACAAAAAACATGAATATTTCGCTAGAACTCCATTTTTTCTATCGAATGGGTGCAAGAAACCACCCATTTATAAATTCAACTATCCAGTACAGTGGTCAGAATTTAGCAATTTTGCCAATTTCACACAAATTTCAAAAGATGCCAATTTCGGAATAGGGTCCAGAATAAACAAGAAAGACATTCCTGGCACTAAAATGACATTTCCTCTAGTCATTAGTCACGTCTCAAGGCCCCTCTTATATTCTTTTGCTTTCCACTTTGAATTTTTATTCTCACAAAAAATATAAGATTTACTGTTATGCAGACTACTGCATTAGTGTAAAAAATGGTATAAATATTATTGGTGCACTTGTGAAAGAATATTAGACTCACCAGTTGACGTGTATTGCACGCTTGGCACGATTTGTTTACTTTTGAAGTTTGGTAAAAATCGAACATTTCTGCTACTTTGAGCTCAATTTCAAGGCACCTTTCATTGTAAAACCAGTCAAAATCATCTCTATTTCAGTAACATGTCTTCCATTCTATAAAATGAGACCAAGAAAACTAGAATACAACAATAAATACCATACGAAAATACACTGCAAAGTCGCTGATTTATTAAAAAAAAATGGAAAAAGTTTTTTTTTTCTCATTATGCACTGTGTGCTGCAGGATTTTTTTTTGACTGTGCACACTGACCACATAGACCCATTCTTTCATATGAAGGCCTACCAGCTTTCTCCCACTAGATTTGAGGTCGCTAGAATTTATGAGTACTAGTACGTCAAAAACCCCTACGCGTAAGACGTACTAGTACGACGAAAACCCTCAAAGGGTTAATCTTGTCCCCAAGGATGTGACCCACAACAGTTGACTAACACCCAGGTGAATAGGAAAAAATGCCTGGAACTAGTGCTCATATTGGTGAGGTTAGTGGGGAGGATGTGGAAGAGTTGGTGGAGGAGGACAATGAAGAACTAACCACTGATGAGCTGCTAGATCATCTTCAACAATAAGAGTCCACACCTGAGGAAACTGCTCTGGAGGAGGGGGATAGAGAAATTGAAGAAGTTGCATACTTCAAAGATTAAGGAAATGTCTGCAATGTGGCTTAAAGTGCAAACCTTTTTTGATGAAAATCACCGTCACACAGCTATTGCAAGCCGTGCTGGTGACTATTACACTGACAATGTTGTGAAACACTTTAGGAAAGTCATAAAGGAACGAGAGGTACAAGCCTCTATGGACAGATATGTTGTGCGACAGAGGTCCAGTGACTCTCAAGCTGGCCCTAGTGGCATTAAAAGAAGAAGGGAAGTAACCCCGGAAAAGGACTTGACACCTCAAGCCCTAATGGAAGGGGATTCCCCTTCTAAACACTAAGACCATCAACACTCTCCCCTCCTCCCATCCCATCAATCATCACCAGATCTTCAATAAAGGTAAGTGTCATGTAACTGTGAATGTCTTCTTCAGTTTGTGTGTATTAAAATTAATATTTCATGTGGTAAAAAATTTTTTTTTCATACTTTTGGGTGTCTTGCACAGATTAATTTGATTTCCATTATTTCTTATGGGGAAAATTAATTCGCATAACGATAATTTCGCATAACATTGAGCTCTCAGGAACGGATTAATAGCGCTATGCGAGGGTCCACTGTACTGGCTGAGTTTCGTATGCAAGTGATGGTATCTTATGTGGGCAATGCCACACTTGTCACCTTTGTGGGGCATCTGACCACATTGCGGCAAAATGTGGTTGCCGGCAATGGTCACAGGATGTGGAGCGTCAAACCATGGCGGAGCCTGTCCAGGAGGTGAAGGTTGTGGCTGAGTTGGGTGCACGTCTGACGGGTTCATCGTGGAGTATGGAAGTGGAGCAGGAAGAGCTGCTTGAGGAGACATGTGTGACTCTACCTGGGGAGTCTTGCTCTGCGTGCCCGGTTCTGGAGGGTGTGGAGGGCGGGATGCCCAAGGAGGAGCGAGTGGTGGAGGATACATTAGCGACTGTGCTGAAGGATTTGTTGGACACACCTGGTGTGGTTAATGAGGAGGGGCTTGTAGACAGCCTCGAGGATGTAGCTGGCCAGCGGTCACAGGAAGTGGTGGAGCTGGTTGAGGGGTAGGATGCTGGGGTGGATGTCTTCATAGTGGAGGTGGTGGTTCATAGTGAAGGCCCTCTGGAGGTTATGGAAACTGAGGACGAGTCGCGCAAGCGGGCGGTGGCACTGTCGGACTCTGATAAGGTCCTCACCCCGGAGCAAAGGCCTGGAAAGAAAGCGTGGGCAGAGGTGGCGAGGGGCAGCCCTCATGGGCCCATGGGCAGCTAAAGGAGGTCCTCGTGTGTCAGGTAGTGAGCGTGGTGGTAGGCGCCGGCAGGCGTCTAGTGGTGTGTCAGTGCCAAAGGGGTAACAGTTACTGCTGGCTTAAAGCGCATGTCAGTGAATGTAAATGAGTTGAGAGACAGAGTGAAGTGTATGTGGTTCAAGGATTTTCTTTGCCGGTATGGGGTGGACGTGGGTTTTGTGCAGGAGCACAATTACAAAACCGGGTGCGAGTTGGTTATGGATGGTTTTCGGGTGTTTGCTGTGAATTTTGCACTCTATCCTGCTGTGAAAGACCAGCCTATTTGTAGTATATTGCAGTGAGGAGGGGGAAAGGGGCATGTTGTGAGGGTGGACGGGTTGTGGATGGGGGAGAGGGTGGCACGTGTGTGCGTCAATGGGCCAGCGGAGGGGGATGGGCATGTCAAGACTGCTCTTGTGAAGGATGTGCTGGTGTATCACCTCTGGTCACTCCCCTCCGTGGCAGTTGTGGGGGGGTGACTGGAATTGTGTGGTGCGTAGGAAGGACATGGAGCCGCGAGGGGTGGGATTTTGCTTGGTAGTCATAAGGGATCTTCTGCGGGGGGTGGGGTTGTGGGATGTGGCTAGGGGTGAAGCGTGGGTGGCGTTTGTGAGGGAGGGTATGCTGCTCAACTAGACTGCCTGTACGTAACTCGGACTGTGCGGGCAGAGAGGGTGTGTGCGGTGGACGTGGCATATTCGGATCACCAGGCAGTATTGGTGGATTTGGGGTGGGACGGGTTGCCAAAGAGGTATCAGAGTTATTGGAAACTGAACGTTAGGCTCCTTGAGGAAGAGGAGTGGAGGGTGGGGTCTGCAGGGTTGTGGAAGGGGTTATGGCCAGGGGAGGGGGCTGTTGGGAATTTGCTGGCATGGTGGGATTGAGTGGTGAAGGAAAGGATTCGGGATTATGTACGACAGGGTAAGGGAGAGGCTCAGATGTCTTATGGTATTATTCGGTTTTTAGAGGGGCAGTTGCTGGGTTGTTACGGGAGTGGGGTGGGGGCTATCCTGTGGAGAAAGTAGAGGGGCTGAAGGATCACATCAGGGATTTGCAGAATGCAAGGTTTGATGCAGTGAGGGTGCAGGGTGGGTTGGAGGTGGTGCTGTGGGGTGATAGGCCATTGGAGTGTCCTGCGGGGGCAGCAGCAGCGTAGGGCGGCCACGGAGATGGAATATGTTAGTGCATGCGGAGATGGGGCAGGAGCTGCGTATGATGGAGGGGACAAGTCATTACATAGATGAATGGTTTGGATCCTATTTGAGAGGTGTAGGTGTGAATGGGGGGGGCATTACAGACATTGGAGGGGCAGGTGTCCAGTGCTCTGGGTAGGGGGGATCATTTGGCACTGGGAGGGGACACAGAGGGGGAGGTGTGGTGGGCATTGTTGGGCATGAGTAGGGGCAAGGCGCCGGGTGTCAACAGCCTGCCATGTGAGTTCTATTTACAGAACTGGGAAGTACTCAAGGGGTTCTTGGTGAAGCTGTTGAATACGATGAAGAAGAAGAGTGAGTTAGGGGACTTGCAAGCGACGGTGGTGGCAGTATTGGTTTCGAAGGCGGACAGTCCATGCACGGTGTGGGACTATAGGGTTATTTCTTTACTATGCACTGATTATAAGTTATTCACTAGAATATTAGGGAACCGGCTGATAAGCGTGAGCGGTAGGGTAGTTGCGAGGGGTCAATATGGGGTGCCGGGGAGGACAATGTATGAGGGGCATGGGGTGATCCAGGGGTTTATTGTGTGCAGGGGGAGGGGGGGTGTTGGCCTTGGATTGGAGGGCGGCATATGATAGTGTTGAGAGGGAGGCGTTGTGGCGAATCATGTGGTGGTAAGGGTATGTTGATAAGATTGTGCGGTGGGTGAGGACATTGTATCATGGGGTGAGTGTCCCTGTGCAGGTGAACAGGAGGGTGGGAAAGCAGATCGTGATGGGTAGGGGTTTGCAGCTGGGATATCCTTTGTCCCAATTACTTTTTGCATGTTTGCAGGACCCGTTTTATCGGGCAGTGGAGGCGTGTGTGAGGGGGAGTGGACGAGTGGGTGGGGCACAGTGTACCGGGGATTGTCGGTTATGTAGATGACATGACGATTCTCGTGCATGAGGGGGTGGGTTTAGGAGAGGTGGGGGGGATTGTAGATCTGTTTGAGGAGGCAACAGGTATGAGGGTGAATGTGGAGAAGTCGAAGTTTATGGGGTTGGGGGATTGGGAGGGGAGGGTGGGAGGGGGTGGTAGTGAGCAGTGGTGTGCTATGGATTGTGTCAAAATTTGTGGGATTGAGTATATGAGGGATGCACGGGAAGCCAGGATGGTAAACTCGGGGAGTGTTCTGGCCTGAGTGCTTGGCAGGTTGGACGGGTTGCGGCCGGGTCATTTAACGCTTCATCAGCGAGTCATTGTGGTCAATGTTTTACTTTATAGTAAAATTTGGCATGTGGCCACAATGTACCCATTGATGCAGTCAGATATCAGGATACTGTTGCAGAGTTTTTTCGGTTTATATGGGGGTCGGGGTGTGATTGGTTGCGGAGGGGGTGTTGTTACATTTCCAGTGCGCAGAGGCAGGCTGGGGTTAATTAATCTGAAGGGTAGGGTTATGAGTGTATATGTGAAGAAGGGGTTCCTCCGAATGTAAGGGGGGTGTAAGGGGGGTGGGTTGGAACTTTTGTATGAGGACATCCAGAGATGATGGGGGGTGAAGGACCTGCGTGAGTGTGAGGACATGTTGCGAGTGTTAATGTATGCTAGGGACCCTGCACACATGTGGGTGGGAGTTCTTGAGACAGCGTTGGGGGAAAGGGAGGTGGCGATGGTAGAAGGGGTGTACTCGATATATGCATGGGGGGATATTTGGGGTAGGTTGTGTAGGCTATGCATACAGCCGTGGAAGAGGGAGGTCATGTTCAGGTTCCTCCACAGTATCCTGCTGTCGGGGTGGTTCTCAGAGACCGGAGGATACGGGAAGAGGGTGCGTGTGGGGTTTGTAGGGGAGAGGGCATGGCTTTTCGTGAGTGTATTTTTGCGAACTGTTGGTTGAAGTAAGGGGAGGGTGGTGGGATAGGTGGGGGGCGGGATTTCTGTTTCGTAGGCGTTGAGTCTGGATGTGGGAGGGGTGGGTGCCCCTGTGCAGCGAGCTGTGGCTTACCTCATCGTGGATTTTGATTTGTGTCGTGGGCAATGAGGGCTCAGACTGTGGGGGGGGTGCAGAAAGGCGTTGGTGGCAACTTTTTATCGTATGCTGTGTCGAAATCAGGCTCTTTATGGGATATGGTGGGAGTGGGATTTCCCTGTAGGCTATCGCAGTTTGATGGTGGGGGTTTTATTGGGCATGTAAGGGAGGAGGGGGGATTCAGGGGATGCCGCAGGCTGGTCTCTCCTGGGGAGACAGGGTGGTATGTGTGTATGGATCTTGTATGTGAGGAAGGATGGTTAAGAATAAGATTTCGTTCAGATTTTTAACCCCGGAGGGTTAGCCACCCAGGATAACCCAAGAAAGTCAGTGCGTCATCGAGGTAAAGGTGGGGACTTATTATGAGTGGTAGGTGTTGGTGTTCTGTGGGTTGCCACTGTTTCCAGTACGTGGCTGCTCCTCAGAGGGCTGGCATATGCTGTATTATGTTGCATAAGTCTCAGTAGTAATAACCAGTTACCAGTAACCACTGTGCCAGTTGACTCACGACCAACCGTCTCTGCCTGAGTCACTGTCTATTCATATTGAGCTGACCTGGCAGTATTCAAAGACCCTCTATGGGTACTGGGCGGCCAGTCAGTCAGTGTTACGAGTGTGAGCAAGGAGATAGGTACGGCTGCAAGGGCGTTACACACATTATCTGTAATTATACGTACTACCAGCCTACGTGAGTATTTCTTACCTAATCCACGTGTCGAACTCCCACGTGATATAAGGGTACAGCAATTATCATATGTTTCGATGTGCAATGGGGTCCATTCATGGGTGAGGGCACCCTTTT
Organism: Cherax quadricarinatus; assembly: GCF_038502225.1. Classification (NCBI taxonomy): domain Eukaryota; kingdom Metazoa; phylum Arthropoda; class Malacostraca; order Decapoda; family Parastacidae; genus Cherax; species Cherax quadricarinatus. The sequence goes on along the minus strand of NC_091330.1, from coordinate 20,542,779 downwards.
GACTGGAGTCTTATTCATGCATTTGATTGGTGTGTGCGAGGCATCTGCAGTGGCCTGCTGGTATCCTGGTAAAGTGCAGCAGGGGGAAAGGGAATTTATGTCTTTTGTGTGGATGTTTCCTGTATTGTCATATTTGGTACATGTACCTTATATTGTTACTAAGTCTTGTCTGACATAGTTGAGGTGTATGCATGTTAGTGCGGAACGTCGATTGGAGATGGTATATTCTGACGTTTGCTATGTGCTCTCCTAGGACATGATCTTTTGTTATGTAGATGTTGGGAGCATGTTGTATTACTGTAGGCATTCAAGAATGTTTAGGTTGAGCAGTGGTCCATATTTGGTGGTTGTTTATAGGATATGCCCTAATATTGTTTGTATATGTATTTTATTTCCATATTTCACACTTTGTGCATATGTGATGGTTATGATGAGATCAACCATGTAAAGTTCAACCTTTTTTTATTGTTATTTTCAATGTGATAATTTATGTTAAGAACTCTGGCATAACATAGTTTTGGACAGATGTCGTCCTACTGTGTGGGCAGGGTGTACGTGTTTCTTTGCATTATTTAACCCTTTGTGGGTCCATGCCGTAGATATACGTATGTACGGCTAAACGTTCAGGGTCTAAACCGTAGATCTACGCCACGAGCTCAGCTCACTCTGATAAGCTGTGTGGTAAATTTGGGCCTAAATATGAGAGAATACATCTATGTGGTATGTGTGCACCACATAAAAGAGATCCTGCAGCACACAGTGCATAATGAGAGAAAAAAAACTGAGACTGTAATTTTCGATTAAAACAGCAACTTTGCAGTGTTTTTTCCTATGTTTTTTATAGTTGTATTTGTGATTTCTTGGTCTCATTTGATAGAATGGAAGACATATTACAGAAATAGAGATGATTCTGATTGGTTTTAGTAATGAAAATGGGTTGAAACTGAGCTCAAAATAGCAGAAATGTTAAATTTTTGCCTATGTTCAAGTGTAAACAAATGATCCCACACGTCTAATACACGCCAGCTGGTGGGTCTAATATACGTTCACAAATGTGGTGATATTATTTATACAATTATTACAGTATTGCATAACAGTAAATCTTCTATTTTTTGGTTTGAATAAAAATTCAATATGTGAATAAAAAATTAAAATGGAATTCATTTGTAAAGCCTGAAAACATAACTAATGAACAGAGGAAATGTTAGTTTAGTTCCAGGAATGCCTGCATTGTTTATTCTGGACCTTATTTTGAAATTGGAATATTTTGAACTTTGCATTAAATTGGCCAAATTACCAATTTCCGATCACTTTATTTTGTAGTTGAAACAGTAGACTTGGTGATTTCTTGTGCTCAATCGATAGAAGTAATACTAGTGAAATAGCTAAGAATTTGGTCGACTGAAGTAATATAATTGGCCTAAAATGGGAGTCAAGGTCGGCAAAATCGCCGATGCGTAAATATCACTGACACATCAAAATTCGCTAGAGTATAATTTCGTCAATTTTCCATCAAATTCCGTACTTTTTGTTTTATTACCCTTAGAAAAAGATTCTCTACCATTTCATAAGAAAAAACAACAAAATTATTTTTTGAAAATTCTTGGACACTGGTGCGCACTTCGAAATTTGGCCTTTGGACCCTGAAAGGGTTAATGTTGATGGATAATATATTTGTGATGCTATGTATGTTGTTAACAATGTTTTTAAATATAAAAAAAAATGCCTGCAATTTAAAGGAGGGCATCAGGGATATATGCTGTTTAGAGTGACATCTAAACTGTCATATCTGCATGCCTCTGCAAAGACAGTGCCTACCTGGAGTCTACCTGGAGGTTATTCCAGGGATCAACGCCCCCGCGGCCCAGTCCACAACCAGGCCTCCCAGTGGATCAGGGCCTGATCAACCAGGCTGTTACTGCTGGCCACACGCAGTCCAATGTATGAACCACAGCCCGGCTGATCCGGCACTGACTTTAGGTATCTCTCCAGCTCTCTCCTGAAGGCAGCCAGGGGTTTATTGGTAACTCCCCTCATGCTTGGCGGGAGGCTGTTGAACAGTCTTGGGCCCCGGACACTTATGGTGTTTTCTGTTAGTGTACCAATGGCGCTCCTATTTTTAATTGGGGGTATTTTGCATCGCCTGCCCAGTCTTTTACTTTCGTAGGGAGTGATTTCTGTGTGCAGATTCGGGACCATTCCTTCCAGGATTTTCCAAGTGTAGATTACATATCTCTCTCTCCTGCGTTCCAACGAGTACAAGTCATGTGCTTCCAAGCGTTCCCAGTAGTTAAGGTGCTTGACAGAACTTATATGTGCAGTAAAGGTTCTCTGTACACTCTCTGGATCTGCAATTTCACCTGCTTTGAATGGAGATGTTAATGTACAGCAGTATTCCAGCCTAGAGAGAACAATGATTTGAAAAGGATCATCATTGGCTTGGCATCTCTCGTTTTGAACGTTCTCATTATCCATCCTATCATTTTCTTTGCACTTGTGATTGTGGCACTGTTGTGATCCTTGAAAGTGAGATACTCAGACATTACTACTCCCAGGTCCCTTACATTATTTTTCTGCTCTATTGTATGGCCAGAGTTTGTAGTATACTCTGTTCTAGTTATATCCCCTCCAGTTTTCCATAATGGAGGAGTTGGAATTTGTCCTCATTGAACATCATATTGTTTTTCATTGCCCACTGGAAAACTTTGTTTATATCTCCTTGGAGGTTAACCGTGTCCTCAATAGATGACAGCCTCATACAGATCCTAGTATCGTCTGCAAAGGATGATACGGTGCTGTGGGTTACATCTCTGTCTATGTCTGATATGAGGATGAGGAACAGGATGCCTTGTGGAACAGAGCTCTTCACTATGGCAGCCTCTGATTTAACTCTGTTGACCACTACTCTTTGTGTTCGATTGGTTAGGAAGTTGAAGATCCATCTCCTCACTTTGCCAGTTATTCCTTCAGCATGTATTTTGTGCGCTATTACACCATGATCACACTTGTCAAACGCTTTTGCAAAGTCTGTGTATATTACATCTGCATTCTGATTTTCTTCCAATGCATCCAAGGCCATATCATAGTGATCCAGTAGTTGTGAGAGGCAGGAGTGACCTGCCCTGAACCCATGTTGCCCTGAATTGTGCAGTTTTTGGGAATCCAGGTGGTTTGCAATCCTGCTTCTTAGCACTCTTTCAAAGATTTTTATGATGTGGGACGTTAGAGCTATTGGTCTATAGTTCTTAGCTAATGCTTTGCTGCCACCTTTATGGAGTGGGGCTATATCCATTGTTTTAAGTGACTGTGGAATTTCACCCATGTCCACGCTCCTTCTCCATAGTATTCTTAGGGCATGTGAGAGGGTTTTTTTGCAGTTCTTAATGAACACAGAGTTCCATGAGTCTGGGCCTGGGGCTGAGTACATGGGCATGTTATCAATGGCTCTTTCAAAGTCTATCGAAGTTAGGGTAATGTCGGAAATCTGGCATACACTGATGGAGTTTCGAGGCTCATTCATGAAGAAATCATTTGGGTCATCAATCCTCGAGTGGGAAACGGCAAGCGTGTTAAAAAAAATATTATTTTATCATTATACAGTGGACCCCCGGTTCGCGATGCCATTGGTATCCGATAAATCCGGTATTCGATACATTGTATCGCAAAAATTTTGCCTCGGTTCCCGTTACAAAACCCGGTATGCGATGCGATTCGTACGAGACGTGTCCACATGTGGCCTGAACTGCCCCATGTGTGCCAGTGTTTACAAGCCAACCAGTGTGCTCGCATCTAAGCATACATTCGGTACATTCCATATTATCACAGTGTTTTTGGTGCTTGTTTCTGCAAAATAAGTCACCATGGAGACAGTAATGGTGAAGCTGGAGATGCTGTCCAGGGAGACAGTAATGGTGAAGTTGGAGATGCTGTCCTGGGAGACAGTAATGGTGAAGCTGGCGATTTTGTCCAGGTAGTCGGGAATTATACGCAGGAAGGAATGCATATAAATGACCTCATAGGGGACAGGAGCCGTAGTGGGGAAACAAGTGTAGTCAAAGATAAGATAAAACCAATATTGCAAACAAGAAATACAACAGGAAATAGCAAACAAGAGGACTCCACTAGCAATAGTGAGGATATATTACCAAAAACAACTGGTGGGAGCTCCATTGTTGGTGCTAGGGAAGATAGGAATAAGACAGGTAAACATGCACCAACAGGGAATACAGTCACAGAAACCCAAGGCAAACGGAAACCAAGCCTGGTATCTGCAGACATGGGAAATCTGGAAAAACAGATGGGACGTGCAACTATGACCACCCTAGAAAATGCCGTGCCCATATTACCTGGAGTTTACCTGGAGAGAGTTCCGGGGGTCAACGCCCCCGCGGCCCGGTCTGTGACCAGGCCTCCTGGTGGATCAGAGCCTGATCAACCAGGCTGTTGCTGCTGGCTGCACGCAAACCAACGTACGAGCCACAGCCCGGCTGATCAGGAACTGACTTTAGGTGCTTGTCCAGTGCCAGCTTGAAGACTGCCAGGGGTCTGTTGGTAATCCCCCTTGTGTGTGCTGGGAGGCAGTTGAACAGTCTCGGGCCCCTGACACCTATTGTATGGTCTCTTAACATGCTAGTGACACCCCTGCTTTTCATTGGGGGGATGGTGCATCGTCTGCCAAGTCTTTTGCTTTCGTAGTGAGTGATTTTCGTGTGCAAGTTCGGTACTAGTCCCTCTAGGATTTTCCAGGCATATATAATCATGTATCTCTCCCTCCTGCGTTCCAGGGAATACAGGTTTAGGAACCTCAAGCGCTCCCAATAATTGAGGTGTTTTATCTCCGTTATGCGCGCCGTGAAAGTTCTCTGTACATTTTCTAGGTCGGCAATTTCACCTGCCTTGAAAGGTGCTGTTAGTGTGCAGCAATATTCCAGCCTAGATAGAACAAGTGACCTGAAGAGTGTCATCATGGGCTTGGCCTCCCTAGTTTTGAAGGTTCTCATTATCCATCCTGTCATTTTTCTAGCAGATGCGATTGATACAATGTTATGGTCCTTGAAGGTGAGATCCTCCGACATGATCACTCCCAGGTCTTTGACGTTGGTGTTTCGCTCTATTTTGTGGCCAGAATTTGTTTTGTACTCTGATGAAGATTTAATTTCCTCATGTTTACCATATCTGAGTAATTGAAATTTCTCATCGTTGAACTTCATATTGTTTTCTGCAGCCCACTGAAAGATTTGGTTGATGTCTGCCTGGAGCTTTGCAGTGTCTGCAATGGAAGACACTGTCATGCAGATTCGGGTGTCATCTGCAAAGGAAGACACGGTGCTGTGGCTGACATCCTTGTTTATGTCGGATATGAGGATGAGGAACAAGATGGGAGCGAGTACTGTGCCTTGTGGAACAGAGCTTTTCACCGTAGCTGCCTTGGACTTTACTCTGTTGACGACTACTCTCTGTGTTCTGTTAGTGAGGAAATTATAGATCCATCGACCGACTTTTCCTGTTATTCCTTTAGCACGCATTTTGTGCACTATTACCCCATGGTCACACTTGTCGAAGGCTTTTGCAAAGTCTGTATATATTACATCTGCATTCTTTTTGTCTTCTAGTGCATTTAGGACCTTGTCGTAGTGATCCAATAGTTGAGACAGACAGGAGCGACCTGTTCTAAACCCATGTTGCCCTGGGTTGTGTAACTGATGGGTTTCTAGATGGGTGGTGATCTTGCTTCTTAGGACCCTTTCAAAGATTTTTATGATATGGGATGTTAGTGCTATTGGTCTGTAGTTCTTTGCTGTTGCTTTACTGCCCCCTTTGTGGAGTGGGGCTATGTCTGTTGTTTTTAGTAACTGTGGGACGACCCCCGTGTCCACGCTCCCTCTCCATAGGATGGAAAAGGCTCGTGATAGGGGCTTCTTGCAGTTCTTGATGAACACGGAGTTCCATGAGTCTGGCCCTGGGGCAGAGTGCATGGGCATGTCATTTATCGCCTGTTCGAAGTCATGTGGCGTCAGCATAACATCGGATAGGCTTGTGTTAATCAAATTTTGTGGCTCTCTCATAAAAAATTCATTTTGATCTTCGACTCTCAGTCTGGTTAGCGGCTTGCTAAAAACTGAGTCATATTGGGACTTGAGTAGCTCACTCATTTCTTTGCTGTCATCTGTGTAGGACCCATCTTGTTTAAGTAGGGGCCCAATACTGGACGTTGTTCTCGATTTTGATTTGGCATAGGAGAAGAAATACTTTGGGTTTCTTTCGATTTCATTTATGGCTTTTAGTTCTTCCCGTGATTCCTGACTCCTAAAGGATTCTTTTAGCTTAAGTTCGATGCTTGCTATTTCTCTGACCAGTGTCTCCCTACGCATTTCAGATATATTGACCTCTTTTAGCCACTCTGTTATTCTTTTCCGTCGCCTGTAAAGGGAGCGCCTGTCTCTTTCTGTTTTACATCTACTCCTCCTTTTTCTTAGAGGAATAAGCCTTGTGCATACATCGAGTGCCACCGAGTTAATCTGTTCTAGGCATAAGTTGGGGTCTGTGTTGCTTAGTATATCTTCCCAGCTTATATCGGTTAGGACTTGGTTTACTTGGTCCCACTTTATGTTTTTGTTATTGAAGTTGAATTTGGTGAATGCTCCCTCGTGACTAATCTCATTATGTCGGTCTGGGGCTCCGCGCATACATGACTGAACCTCAATTATGTTGTGATCTGAGTATATTGTTTTTGATATGGTGACATTTCTTATCAGATCATCATTGTTAGTGAAGATGAGGTCTAGTGTATTCTCCAGTCTAGTAGGCTCTATTATTTGCTGGTTTAAATTGAATTTTGTGCAGAGATTTAAAAGCTCGCGTGAGTGTGAGTTTTCATCAGAGCTGCCTCCTGGTGTTATTACTGCAACAATATTATTTGCTATATTCCTCCATTTTAGGTGCCTTAAGTTGAAATCCCCCAGGAGCAAGATGTTGGGTGCAGGAGCTTTTCCAGACAGTGGTCAATTTTTAACAGCTGTTCCTGGAATTGCTGGGATGTTGCATCCGGAGGCATGCAAACTCCCTTCCTGTAAGCTTTTTCACCCTGAAATGTGTACCTCTTCAGTACAGGAAAGACTGTGCTATAACTTAAATTGCCAGGCACACCATCTAAAGGGGACAAAAAGATACAAAACATCCAGGCCATGGGAAAACCTGGGTAGCCACAGCCACTCAAGAGGGAGAGGCTTTTTAGTGCCAGGAAGGAAAAAAAACTGGCAGGAAATGGCAGAAATTGTACACCAAATCCAGTCATTCCTGGAGTGGAACCACAGTCGATGGCCTCCACTCCAAACCAACAGATACAGATACTAATGCCGGAAAAAAAATCCCCCCCAGTACCAACAATACCACCAGTCCGATGACATTCTTCTTTGCAAATATACAGGGTCTAAAGCCAGCAACAAACAACAAAATACCTTTCATCCGTGGACTGCTTGCAGAGGCAAAGGCAATGTTCGCGGCTTTCACTGAGACCCACATAAAGGATCACTTAGACAACGAAATATGGATCCCAGGTTACAACCTATACAGATGTGACAGAGTAAACAGGCAAAAGGGGGGGGGGTTGGCCTGTACATTGCAGTCACTTGTTTGCACAGAACTGCTCAATGCCTCAAAAGATGTAGTGGAAGTTTTAGCAGTAAAGGTCGAGAACCAAAACCTAGTCATTGTGGTAGTCTACAAGCCTCCGGATGCAACATCCCAGCAATTCCAGGAACAGCTGTTAAAAATTGACCACTGTCTGGAAAATCTTCCAGCTCCTGCACCCAACATCTTGCTCCTGGGGGATTTCAACTTAAGGCACCTAAAATGGAGGAATATAGCAAATAATACTGTTGCAGTAATAACACCAGGAGGCAGCTCTGATGAAAACTCACACTCACATGAGCTTTTAAATCTCTGCACAAAATTCAATTTAAACCAGCAAATAATAGAGCCTACTAGAATGGAGAATACACTAGACCTCATCTTCACTAACAATGATGATCTGATAAGAAATGTCACCATATCAAAAACAATATACTCAGATCACAACATAATTGAGGTTCAGACATGTATGCGCAGAGCCCCAGACCGACAAAATGAGATTAGTCACGAGGGAGCATTCACCAAATTCAACTTCAATAACAAAAACATAAAGTGGGACCAAGTAAACCAAGTCCTAAACGATATAAGCTGGGAAGATATACTAAGCAACACAGACCCCAACTTATGCCTAGAACAGATTAACTTGGTGGCACTCGATGTATGCACAAGAATTATTCCTCTAAGAAAAAGGAGGAGTAGATGTAAAATAGAAAGAGACAGGCGCTCTCTTTACAGGCGACGGAAAAGAATAACAGAGCGGCTAAAAGAGGTCAATCTATCTGAAATGCGTAGGGAGACACTGGTCAGAGAAATAGCAAACATCGAACTTAAGCTAAAGGAATCTTATAGGAGTCAGGAATCGCGGGAAGAACTAAAAGCCATAAATGAAATCGAAAGAAACCCAAAGTATTTCTTCTCCTATGCCAAATCAAAGTCGAGAACAACGTCCAGTATTGGGCCCTTACTTAACCCCTTCAGGGTCCAAGGCCCAAATCTGAAGTGGTGCCCCCAGTGTCCAAGAATTTTCCAAAAAAAAAATTTGTTATTTTTTCTTATGAAATGGTAGAGAATCTTTTTGTGAAGGTAATAAAACAAAAAGTACGAAATTTGATGGAAAATTGACGAAATTATGCTCTCGCGAATTTTGATGCATCAGCGATATTTACGAATCGGCGATTTTGCCGACTTTGACTCCCATCTTAGGCCAATTACATTATTCCAGTCAACCAAATTCTTAGCTATTTCACTAGTATTACTTCTATTCTATCGATTGAGCACAAGAAATCGCCAAGTCAACTGTTTCAACTACAAATTAAAGTGATCGGAAATTGTTAATTTGGCCAATTTAACAAAAAGTTCAAAATATTCCAATTTCAAAATAGGTCCAGAATAAACAATGTAGGTATTCCTTGAACTAAACTAACATTTCATCTGTTCATTAGTTACGTTTTGAGGCTTTACAAATAAATTCCATTTTGATTTTTTAATTCAAATAATGAATTTTTATTCACCAAAAAATAGAAGATTTACTGTTATGCAATACTGTAATAATTGTATAAATATCATCACCATATTTGTGAATGCATATTAGACCCACCAGCTGGCGTGTATTAGACGTGTGAGGTCGTTTGTTTACTCTTGAATATCGGCAAAAATTTAACATTTCTGCTACTTTGAGCTCAGTTTCAAGCCATTTCCACGCTAAAACCAATCAAAATCATCTCTATTTCTGTAATATGTCTTCCATTCTATCAAATGAGACCAAGAAATCGCAAATAGAACTATAAAAAACATACGAAAAAACACTGCAAAGTCGCTGTTTTAATTGAAAAATCATGATTTCATTTTTTTCTCTCATTATACACAGCATGCTGCAGGATCTGTTTTATGTGGTGTACACATACCACATAGATGTATTCTCTCATATCTAGGCCCAAATGTACCACTCACAGTTTATCAGAGTGAGCTGAGCTCATGACGTAGATCTACGGTTTGGACCCTGAATGTAAAGCCGTAGATCTACGGGACGGACCCTCAAAGGGTTAAACAAGATGGGTCCTACACAGATGACAGCAAGGAAATGAGTGAGCTACTCAAGTCCCAATATGACTCAGTTTTTAGCAAGCCACTAACCAGACTGAGAGTCGAAGATCAAAATTAATTTTTTATGAGAGAGCCACAGAATTTGGTTAACACAAGCCTATCTGATGTTATCCTGATGCCAAATGACTTTGAACAGGTGATAAATGACATGCTCATGCACTCTGCCCCAGGGCCAGACTCATGGAACTCCATGTTCATCAAGAACTGCAAGAAGCCCCTATCACGAGCCTTTACCATCCTATGGAGAGGGAGCATGGACACGGGGGTTGTCCCACAGTTACTAAAAACAACAGACATAGCCCCACTCCACAAAGGGGGCAGTAAAGCAACAGCAAAGAACTACAGACCGATAGCACTAACATCCCATATCATAAAAATCTTTGAAAGAGTCCTAAGAAGCAAGATCACCACCCATCTAGAAACCCATCAGTTACACAACCCAGGACAACATGGGTTTAGAACAGGTCGCTCCTGTCTGTCTCAACTATTGGATCACTACGACAAGGTCCTAGATGCACTAGAAGACAAAAAGAATGCAGATGTAATATATACAGACTTTGCAAAAGCCTTCGACAAGTGTGACCATGGCGTAATAGCGCACAAAATGCGTGCTAAAGGAATAACAGGAAAAGTCGGTCGATGGATCTATAATTTCCTCACTAACAGAACAGAGAGAGTAGTAGTCAACAGAGTAAAGTCCGAGGCAGGCACGGTGAAAAGCTCTGTTCCACAAGGCACAGTACTCGCTCCCATCTTGTTCCTCATCCTCATATCTGACATAGACAAGGATGTCAGCCACAGCACCGTGTCTTCCTTTGCAGATGACACCCGAATCTGCATGACAGTGTCTTCCATTGCAGACACTGCAAGGCTCCAGGCGGACATCAACCAAATCTTCACCGGTGGCCCGGTGGCCTGGTGGCTAAAGCTCCCGCTTCACACACGGAGGGCCCGGGTTCGATTCCCGGCGGGTGGAAACATTTCGACACATTTCCTTACACCTGTTGTCCTGTTCACCTAGCAGCAAATAGGTACCTGGGTGTTAGTCGGCTGGTGTGGGTCGCATCCTAGGGGACAAGATTAAGGACCCCAATGGAAATAAGTTAGACAGTCCTCGATGACGCACTTACTTTCTTGGGTTATCCTGGGTGGCTAACCCTCCGGGGTTAAAAATCCGAACGAAATCTTATCTCTTATCTTATCTTTCAGTGGGCTGCAGAAAACAATATGAAGTTCAACGATGAGAAATTTCAATTACTCAGATATGGTAAACACGAGGAAATTAAATCTTCATCAGAGTACAAAACAAATTCTGGCCACAAAATAGAGCGAAACACCAACGTCAAAGACCTGGGAGTGATCATGTCGGAGGATCTCACCTTCAAGGACCATCTGGAGTTTATCTGGAGAGAGTTCCGGGGGTCAACGCCCCCGCGGCCCGGTCTGTGACCAGGCCTCCTTAGGTCAGTGTCCCAGGATGCGACCCACACCAGTCGACTAACACCCAAGTCGACTAACACCCAGGTACCCATTTTACTGATGGGGAACATAGACAACAGGTGGAAAGAAACACGTCCAATGTTTCTACTCTGGCTGGGAATCGAACCCAGGCCCTCACCGTGTGAAGCGAGAGCGTTAACCACCAGAAAAATGACAGGATGGATAATGAGAACCTTCAAAACGAGGGATGCCAAGCCCATGATGACACTCTTCAGGTCACTTGTTCTATCTAGGCTGGAATATTGCTGCACACTAACAGCACCTTTCAAGGCAGGTGAAATTGCTGACCTAGAAAATGTACAGAGAACCTTCACGGCGAGCATAACGGAGATAAAATACCTCAATTATTGGGAGCACTTGAGGTTCCTGAACCTGTATTCCCTGGAATGCAGGCGGGAGAGATACATGATTATATACACCTGGAAAATCCTAGAGGGACTAGTACCGAACTTGCACATGAAAATCACTCACTACGAAAGCAAAAGACTTGGCAGACAAGATAAGATAAGATAAGATAAGATTTCGTTCGGATTTTTAACCCCGGAGGGTTAGCCACCCAGGATAACCCAAGAAAGTCAGTGCGTCATCGAGGACTGTCTAACTTATTTCCATTGGGGTCCTTAATCTTGTCCCCCAGGATGCGACCCACACCAGTCGACTAACACCCAGGTACCTATTTGCTGCTAGGTGAACAGGACAATAGGTGTAAGGAAACGTGTCGAAATGTTTCCACCCGCCGGGAATCGAACCCGGGCCCTCCGTGTGTGAAGCGGGAGCTTTAGCCACCAGGCCACCGGGCCACCGAACGATGCAACATCCCCCCAATGAAAAGCAGGGGTGTCACTAGCACGTTAAGAGACCATACAATAAATGTCAGGGGCCCGAGACTGTTCAACTGCCTCCCAGCATACATAAGGGGGATTACCAACAGACCCCTGGCAGTCTTCAAGCTGGCACTGGACAAGCACCTAAAGTCGGTTCCTGATCAGCCGGGCTGTGGCTCGTACGTTGGTTTGCGTGCAGCCAGCAGTAATAGCCTGGTTGATCAGGCTCTGATCCACCAGGAGGCCTGGTCACAGACCGGGCCGTGGGGGCGTTGACCCCCGGAACTCTCTCCAGGTAAACTCCAGGTAATGGGTCCCAAGAAAGCTTCTAGTGCCAACCCTTCGAGACCAAGGGTGCTAATGACTATTGAAATGAAGAAAGAGATAATTGCAAAGTACGAAAGTGGAGTGCGTGTGTCGGAGCTGGCCAAGTTGTATACAAAACCCCAATCAACCATCTTTACTATAGTGACCAGGAAAACGGCAATCAAGGAAGCTGCTGTTGCAAAAGGTGCAACTGTGATTACAAAACAGCGACTGCAAGTGTTAGAAAATGTTGAGAGACTGTTATTGGTGTGGATAAATGAAAAACAGATAGCAGGAGATAGCATCTCTCAAGCGATCATTTGTGAAAAGGCTAGGCAGTTGCATGACGATTTAGTAAAGAAATTGCCTGCAACTAGTGGTGATGTGAGTGAATTTAAGGCCAGCAAAGGTTGGTTTGAAAGATTTAAGAATCATAGTGGCATACATAGTGTAATTAGGCATGGTGAGGCTGCCAGTTCAGACCAAAAAGTAGCTGAAAAATATGTGAAGGAATTCAAGGATTACATAGACAGTGAAGACTTGAAACCTGAACAAGTGTTTAATTGCGACGAAACAGGCCTGTTTTGGAAGAAATTGCCAAGCAGGACCTACATTACTCAGGAGGAAAAGGCACTCCCAGGACATAAGCAAGTGAAAGACAGGCTTACTCTTCTCATGTGTGCCAATGCTAGTGGTGATTGCAAAGTGAAGCCTTTATTGGTGTATCACTCAGAAACTCCCAGAGCATTCAAGAAAAAGAATATCCTCAAGGCTAATTTGTGTGTGCTGTGGAGGGCAAACACTAAGGCATGGGTCACTAGGGACTTTTTCTGTGACTGGTTACACCATGCATTTGCCCCAATGTGAAAAATTACCTAATTGAAAAGAAATTAGACCTTAAGTGCCTCCTGGTATTAGACAATGCCCCTGGTCATCCTACAGACTTGGCAGAGTGACTTTCTGGGGACATGAGCTTCATTAAGGTCAAGTTTTTGCCTCCTAATACCACTCCTCTCCTGCAGCCCATGGACCAGCAGGTCATTTCCAACTTCAAGAAACTGTACACAAAAGCTATGTTTGAAAGGTGCTTTGAAGTGACCACAGACACTCTATTGACTCTAAAGGAGTTTTGGAAGAATCACTTTAATATCCTCAATTGTGTAAACCTTACAGGTAAGGCTTGGGAGGGAGTGACTAAGAGGACCTTGAACTCTGCCTAGAAAAAACTGTGGCCAGAATGTGTAGACAAAAGGGATTTCGAAGGGTTTGAGGCTAACCCTGTGAATCCTATGCCAGCTGAGGAATCCATTGTGGCATTGGGGAAGTCCTTGGGGTTGGAGGTTAGTGGGGAGGATGTGGAAGAGTTGGTGGAGGAGGACAATGACGAACTAACCACTGATGAGCTGCTAGATCATCTTCAACAGCAAGAGGCCAGACCTGAGGAAACTGCTTCGGAGGAGGGGATAGAGAAATTGAAGAAGTTGTCTACTTCAAAGATTAAGGAAATATGTGCAATGTGGCTTAAAGTGCAAAGCTTTTTTGATAAAAATCACCCTCACACAGCTACTGCAAGCCGTGTTGGCAACTTGTACAATGACACTGTTGTGAAGCACTTTAGGAAAGTCATACAGGAATGAGAGGTACAGGCCTCTATGGACAGATATGTTGTGCGACAGAAGTCCAGTGACTCTCAAGCTGGTCCTAGTGGCATTAAAAGAAGAAGGGAAGTAACCCCGGAAAAGGACTTGCTACCTCAAGTCCTAATGGAAGGGGATTCCCCTTCTAAACAATAAGTTCGACACTCTCCCCTCCTCCCATCCCATCAATCATCACCAGATCTTCATTAAAGGTAAGTGTCATGCATTCTATTGTTAGTAGAGTACATACTACAAACTGTGCATGTCTTCAGTTTGTGTGCATTAAACTTAATATTTCACGTGGTAAAAGTTTTTTTTTTTCATACTTTTGGGTGTCTTGCACGGATTAATTTGATTTCCATTATTTCTTATGGGGAAAATTGATTTGCTTTCCGATAATTTTGGTTTACGATGAGCTCTCAGGATCGAATTAATATCGCAAACCGGGGGTCCACTGTATTGAAAAAAATAAGCGCTAAGTCCATACAGGTCACAGCACAAAGAGAAAATTAATTAAAAATGAATCAATGTACCATTGTTGAGATTTGGTAGTTACCTGAGAAGTAAGTGTTACTCTCAGATACACAGAGCACCTAACAGCAGGTGATACAGTGTTACTCTTAGATACACAGAGCACCTAACAGCAGGTGATACAGTGTTACTCCTAGATACACAAAGCACCTAACAGCAGGTGATACAGTGTTACTCCTAGATACACAGAGCACCTAACAGCAGGTGATACAGTGTTACTCTTAGATACACAGAGCACCTAACAGCAGGTGATACAGTGTTACTCTTAGATACACACAGCACCTAACAGCAGGTGATACAGTGTTACTCTCAGATACACAGAGCACCTAACAGCAGGTGATACAGTGTTACTCTCAGATACACAGAGCACCTAACAGCAGGTGATACAGTGTTACTCTCAGATACACAGAGCACCTAACACCAAGTGACACTAGTTAGTTAATAAGTTTATTTAGGCACAGGTACAGATAAGTACAATTATCATAGTATAAATTACCTAGGATAAACCCCCCCCCCAAAAAAAAAAAAAAGTCAAAGTGATTTATTTCCATTGGGGTCCATGTAATATTATATTATTTAAACCTTGGAAGTTAAAACAGCAAAGTAACTCAAGTATGTGAAAATCAGTTACAATAAAAGATGTACTATGAATAAGGTAAACTGAGTTATTCAGAATAACATTAAAAAGAGGATCATACAATAATAGGTACCAGACTGTTAGCTGTACAAGGACTACTCTCCTCCCTCTGTTAACAATATAGCAACAGTCAAGACTTCCATCCCCACCACCACAACTGTCAACCTTCCTATCTCAACCAGCAACTCTGCTTTAACAATAAAACTGACAAGAATAAAGTTAACCTGCAGTTGATGTTGCTGTTGTTGGGATTGGTGTTGTTAGGGCCCACTAAAGCATGTGTCTTACTGAGCCATGAATCACGGGAAACCATTCTTCTGAAGCTTGAGATTTTATTAAAAGCCACTAATAACTTAGGCTGTGTCGAGCCTTAGCTTCGTCATGTTCAGTGAAGAAACATCTCTTGGACCTGCATAATAAAAATATTAAGCTAAAAAACTTGCCCCAGCCCCATTATTATTATTAGAATCAAGGGGAAGCGCTAAACCCGGAGGATTATACAGCGCCTTGGGGGGGGGAGGTGGAAGGCATTCAGGCTTAATTCGGGGAACTGGAGCACAGATCCAATTCCCTAAATCAAGAGCCCCTCACCAACATCAAGGAACCTTCCTTGAGGGGTGCCCCAGCCCCAGCACAGCCACACACATGTACCTGAATAAACTTTCTCTGTCCGACTTTTTTGGGGTTATTCTAGGTAATTTAAATTATGTATGATAATTGTACTTCTGTGTACCTGTGCCTAAATAAACTTACTCGATCATTTACCTAAATTACTTAATTACTTACTGACTCACTCATTAACTTAGCTACTTAAACGAATCATCGCAAGTGACAAATTGTTTCAATTCATTCTACACAACAAATTCAAATATCTATTTATGAGGTGTAAAAATAATGAAGTTTGCATGTAATAAAACATTACTAGGCACAAAAGAAAGCCACTAATAACAAAACAAGACACAATAGCATGACTGGAATATACAAATAACCTGCACTTAGAAGAGAGGAGCTTACGACGACGTTTCTGTCAGACTTGGACTGTCACTTTATAAATAGTCCAAGTCGGACCAAAACGTCGTCGTAAGCTCCTCTCTTCTAAGTGCGGGTTATTTGTATATTGAAAGTCACTAGTATGTAATGCATTTCGGGCATCATCATTAGTCAGGTGCATCAAATAACTTCAACAAAGACTTCAGGAACTTTAAAACTTAATACACTATTAAAGGCGTCACATAAAAGAGTTTGTACATGATTGGTATACAATACCGACAAGGTGAAAATTAGACACATGTGCGACATCTGGGTATCTTTAATTGTAGACGTTTCGCCAACCAGTGGCTTTATCAACACAGATTCTAGGACATAACTTGAAGACCGAAGAACTATATACAAAAGATGAGGTAATAATTCCCCCAGCCTTGGAGTTGGTGTGTAGAGCAAAATACCTGGAGTTACCTGGAGAGAGTTCCGGGGGTCAACGCCCCCGCGGCCCGGTCTGTGACCAGGCCTCCCGGTGGATCAGAGCCTGAACAACCAGGCTGTTACTGCTGGCTGCACGCAAACCAACGTACGAGCCACAGCTCGGCTGGTCAGGAACCGACTTTAGGTGCTTGTCCAGTGCCAGCTTGAAGACCGCCAGGGGTCTGTTGGTAATCCCCCTTATGTATGCTGGGAGGCAGTTGAACAGTCTCGGGCCCCTAACACTTATTGTATGGTCTCTTAACGTGCTAGTGACACCCCTGCTTTTCATTGGGAGGATGTTGCATCGTCTGCCAAGTCTTTTGCTTTCGTAGTGAGTGATTTTCGTGTGCAAGTTCGGTACTAGTCCCTCTAGGATTTTCCAGGTGTATATAATCATGTATCTCTCCCGCCTGCGTTCCAGGGAGTACAGGTTCAGGAACCTCAAGCGCTACCAGTAATTGAGATGTTTTAGTTGAAGAGATTCTCTTCAAACAAAAGTTTGCATCTATTAAATGCATCTTACTGTTTATACTTGTGCTGAAATACACGGCGAATAAAGCAATCAATAAACAACAAAATACCTTTCATCAGTGGACTCCTCACAGAGTCAAATTCAATGTTCGTGGCTTTCACAGAGACCCACACAAAGGATCACTTTGACAACGAAATGTGGATCCCAGGTTATAACTTATTCAGATACGACAGAAAGAACAGGCAACAAGGAGCAAAGGATTGGTCAGCATGTCACAGGGCCGCTTATTTACTCGGAATCACTAAACATCACAAATGTTGCAGCTGAAGTTTTGGCAGTAAAGACTGAAAAATAAAACCTAGTCATTGTGGTTATATACAAGCCATCAGATACAATTTCCTAACAATTCAAGGAATAGCTTTTGGAAATTGACTACTTCTGGAAAATCTTCCAACCTCAGCCCTAATTATCTTGTTGCTGTGTGATTTCAGCTAAGATACCTGAAATGGAGGAATGTGGCAAATAATGGTTTAGCCGAAATAACCCCAGGAGGCAGCTCAGATGAAAATTCACACATACACATGAGCTATTTAATCAGCAACGAATAGTGGAGCCAACAGGACTGGAAAATACACTTGATCTTATCCTCACTAATAACAATGATCTGATACAAGATATAAGTATCAAAGACACTTGGATCACAACATAATCGAAGTATAGACAAATATGCGCAGTGCTCCTGACCAGCAAAATGAGATCAGTTATGAGGGAGCCTTCGCCAAATGCAAAAGAAACATACAGTGGGATCAAATAAACCATGTCCTAAATGAATAAAGCTGGGAAGATATCCTAACAACACGGATACGAACCTCTGCCTACAATTAATTCTGTGGCGTAATAAAGTTGGTAGAATTACCGACAATATGTAAAGTAAAAGGACACAAGTGCAACTAATGAGACATTTTAATTGTGGCAACGTTTCGCTCTCCAGGAGAGCTCCTGGAGAGCGAAACGTTACCACAAAAAAGTCTCATTAGTTGCACTTGTGTCCTTTTACTTTACATAATTCTGTGGCGTTTGAGGTATGCTCAGGCACATTTCCCTAAGAGAAAAGAAGTAAACTAGAAAGAGACGTTCCCTCTACAGGTAAAAGTGAAGACTCTCAGAGCTGCTCAAAGGGCCCAGTCTATCTGAAATACGGAAGGAAGCACTGGCCAGAAAAAAAATAGAAAATATCGACCTTAAGGAATCACACAGGAGCCAAGAAACACAGAAAAAAAATTAAAGCAACAAATGAAACGGAAAAAAATCTTATGCCAGATCTAGGGCAAAAACTACACCCAAACAATAAATATAAATCAGGAACGTACACGGTAAGCTGTCCAATATACAAGTACAGATAGAAATAGAAATACAAATAGCTAGAGCTTCATTTAAGGAGGTTATTAATAGAGTATTCAAGAGGTTGCTAGTAGAATTACAGTAAATCAACCATTCAAATCATTATGAAGCTCTGTATAGTCTGCAGTCAATCAAACAAACGGGCTTCCACATGGATAAATTGTCATTTTTGTGGAAATTGGTGTCACGCCCCTTGTGCAGATATCCAAGAACTAGCTACAAGCAGTATTAAAACAGGGAAGTGTTTTTGGGTATGCCCAAATGAGGAAAATATGTGGACTAAAATCACAAGGGTATTAAAAGAGGATAACATCAAAGCTGCTTTCATAGACAACCTGGAAGCTTTCTACAACAGATGGGAACATAAAAAGTCTGGGCTGAATGGTACTGCCCTTGATACTGGCCATGTAGTCAGAAACTGTAAGGCTGGAGGTGATGTCCTGGTAGTCAGTAAATGTGGGGCTGATAGTGCTGTCCTGGGAGATAGTAATGGTGAAGCTGGAGGTACTGTCCTGGGAGACAGTAATGGTGAAGCTGGAGGTGCTGTCCTGGGAGACAGTAATGGTGAAGCTGGAGGTGCTGTCCTGGGAGACAGTAATGGTGAAGCTGGAGGTGCTGTCCTGGGAGACAGTAATGGTGAAGCTGGAGGTGCTGTCCTGGGAGACAGATTAGATTTTGCCACCGAAGTGGCTAGTTTATTGTGCACCCCATATCCATCCTGTGGACGGTAGCGCGAGAGCATATGGATACACAAAAGGCCTAGGAACTAGGCCCCAAAGGGTTAACAGGAATACATATGGATTTATATCTACATATCTATAGTTCACTTATCTGTTACAAGCAAATTTAGGAAATTTGCTTAGTATATCTGGTATCTTATTTTCATTAATAAGATATCTTGACATGTCACATAGGTTATTATACTGTCTGTCTCTGTATTCCTCAATAAGTGGACAATTAAGCACATAGTGTTCAAGAGAGTGACCATATGCCTGATCACATAATTTACATTTAGTTTGATCATCATCTGTGTGTCTCCCAAACTGCCAGAAGTACTTGTAACCAAGCCTAAGCCTGGCCACTACAACATCAGTCAGTCTGTTCACATTGCAAGTTGCTCCATAAACATACTTATCTACGTTCATGTTATCATAGTGGGTTATAGATCTACTCAGGCTTCTAACTGCATTCCTATAACAATCATTTTCATCATTTACTTCTCTCCTAATATTATTCGTAATGCTAGACACAGTTATACCAAAGTTATATTCTACATTCTCCTTCTCGATACTCTTCTTGGCTAACATATCAACTTTATCATGAAGGAGTAATCCAATGTGTGATGGGATCCATAGCAATTGTACATTAATTCCTTTGTCCCTAATTTTTGAGTATCTATACCTGGCTTCCCCAATGAGCATGTTGTTGGAGTCATTATATGAGCCAAGAGCCTTCAATGATGACATAGAATCAGTAATGATGATAGAGTCAAGCTCAGTGTCACAGGTTAGCTTTAGCGCCATTAGGATTGCAAACAATTCAGTTTGCAGTGTAGACGCCCAGTTGTTAATTCTTATGCCTAACTCAACAAATTTATTATCGTTCTTAACTAGGGAGGTGGCAACAAGAGCAGATGCAGCCCTGCCAGAAGACTCCTGTTTAGATCCATCAGTGTATATAACTTGTGATAACTTGTTACTACCAGCTAGGTGAGAAATTTCTTCTTGAGCAGTTGCTCTAACAAGAGGTTTAAGGAAGGGATTACTAGCAATGAGCTTCTTGGGAGGGACTTGTAGGTATGCGATATTAAATGAACACATCTTCCATGGAGGGGTGAAATGCTCTTGTTGCCTACAGTGATACAGTTCATGCAGGTTATAAAACTTAATGCAATTGCACGTTTTCACAATCCATTTAGATCTGTGTGTATTTACCTCTAGACACTTGGTAAGATTCACTGTGACAGTGTCTGGTTCGTTTCTCAACATTCTAATACCGAGTACAGTGTTAATTTCAACAATCCTATCACTGATACTAGAAATACCAAGCTCCTTCCTCATGTTAAGAACTTTTGTAGATCTGGGACAGCCAAGAATAATCCTGAGAGCTTCATTTTGCATTAACTCCAAGGGTCGGAGAGAACTTTCTCTAGCTAATATCAACATGGGAGCAGCATAATCAATTAAGGACCTAACATAGGCTATGTACATCATTCTCACGATTCTCACATTTGCACCATAGTTGGGATTGTAGCCAGCAACAGCTTTGAGAGCATTTAGCCTAGCTTTACATTTCTTGTTTAGTTGTGGTATAGTGGATTTGTTAAAGGGTACATCTACACCAAGATATCTGTAAGTTTTAACGTAGCTAATTACCTGGAGTTTACCTGGAGAGAGTTCCGGGGGTCAACGCCCCCGCGGCCCGGTCTGAGACCAGGCCTCCTGGTGGATCAGAGCCTGATCAACCAGGCTGTTGCTGCTGGCTGCACGCAAACCAACATACGAGCCACAGCCCGGCTGATCCGGAACTGACTTTAGGTGCTTGTCCAGTGCCAGCTTGAAGACTGCCAGGGGTCTGTTGGTAATCCCCCTTATGTGTGCTGGGAGGCAGTTGAACAGTCTCGGGCCCCTGACACTTATTGTATGGTCTCTTAACGTGCTAGTGACACCCCTGCTTTTCATTGGGGGGATGGTGCATCGTCTGCCAAGTCTTTTGCTTTCGTAGTGGGTGATTTTCGTGTGCAAGTTCGGTACTAGTCCCTCTAGGATTTTCCAGGTGTATATAATCATGTATCTCTCCCTCCTGCGTTCCAGGGAATACAGGTTTAGGAACCTCAAGCGCTCCCAATAATTGAGGTGTTTTATCTCCGTTATCCGCGCCGTGAAAGTTCTCTGTACATTTTCTAGGTCGGCAATTTCACCTGCCTTGAAAGGTGCTGTTAGTGTGCAGCAATATTCCAGCCTAGATAGAACAAGTGACCTGAAGAGTGTCATCATGGGCTTGGCCTCCCTAGTTTTGAAGGTTCTCATTATCCATCCTGTCATTTTTCTAGCAGATGCGATTGATACAATGTTATGGTCCTTGAAGGTGAGATCCTCCGACATGATCACTCCCAGGTCTTTGACGTTGGTGTTTCGCTCTATTTTGTGGCCAGAATTTGTTTTGTACTCTGATGAAGATTTAATTTCCTCATGTTTACCATATCTGAGTAATTGAAATTTCTCATCGTTGAACTTCATATTGTTTTCTGCAGCCCACTGAAAGATTTGGTTGATGTCTGCCTGGAGCTTTGCAGTGTCTGCAATGGAAGACACTGTCATGCAGATTCGGGTGTCATCTGCAAAGGAAGACACGGTGCTGTGGCTGACATCCTTGTCTATGTCGGATATAAGGATGAGGAACAAGATGGGAGCGAGTACTGTGCCTTGTGGAACAGAGCTTTTCACCGTAGCTGCCTCGGACTTTACTCTGTTGACGACTACTCTCTGTGTTCTGTTAGTGAGGAAATTATAGATCCATCGACCGACTTTTCCTGTTATTCCTTTAGCACGCATTTTGTGCGCTATTACGCCATGGTCACACTTGTCGAAGGCTTTTGCAAAGTCTGTATATATTACATCTGCATTCTTTTTGTCTTCTAGTGCATTTAGGACCTTGTCGTAGTGGTCCAATAGTTGAGACAGACAGGAGCGACCTGTTCTAAACCCATGTTGCCCTGGGTTGTGTAACTGATGGGTTTCTAGATGGGTGGTGATCTTGCTTCTTAGGACCCTTTCAAAGATTTTTATGATATGGGATGTTAGTGCTATTGGTCTGTAGTTCTTTGCTGTTGCTTTACTGCCCCCTTTGTGGAGTGGGGCTATGTCTGTTGTTTTTAGTAACTGTGGGACGACCCCCGTGTCCATGCTCCCTCTCCATAGGATGGAAAAGGCTCGTGATAGGGGCTTCTTGCAGTTCTTGATGAACACAGAGTTCCATGAGTCTGGCCCTGGGGCAGAGTGCATGGGCATGTCATTTATCGCCTGTTCGAAGTCATTTGGCGTCAGGATAACATCGGATAGGCTTGTGTTAATCAAATTTTGTGGCTCTCTCATAAAAAATTCATTTTGATCTTCGACTCTCAGTCTGGTTAGCGGCTTGCTAAAAACTGAGTCATATTGGGACTTGAGTAGCTCACTCATTTCCTTGTTGTCATCTGTGTAGGACCCATCTTGTTTAAGTAGGGGCCCAATACTGGACGTTGTTCTCGATTTTGATTTGGCATAGGAGAAGAAATACTTTGGGTTTCTTTCGATTTCATTTATGGCTTTTAGTTCTTCCCGCGATTCCTGACTCCTAAAGGATTCTTTTAGCTTAAGTTCGATGCTTGCTATTTCTCTGACCAGTGTCTCCCTACGCATTTCAGATATATTGACCTCTTTTAGCCGCTCTGTTATTCTTTTCCGTCGCCTGTAAAGGGAGCGCCTGTCTCTTTCTGTTTTACATCTACTCCTCCTTTTTCTTAGAGGAATAAGCCTTGTGCATACATCGAGTGCTACCGAGTTAATCTGTTCTAGGCATAAGTTGGGGTCTGTGTTGCTTAGTATATCTTCCCAGCTTATATCGGTTAGGACTTGGTTTACTTGGTCCCACTTTATGTTTTTGTTATTGAAGTTGAATTTGGTGAATGCTCCCTCGTGACTAATCTCCTTATGTCGGTCTGGGGCTCCGCGCATACATGACTGAACCTCAATTATGTTGTGATCTGAGTATATTGTTTTTGATATGGTGATATTTCTTATCAGATCATCATTGTTAGTGAAGATGAGGTCTAGTGTATTCTCCAGTCTAGTAGGCTCTATTATTTGCTGGTTTAAATTGAATTTTGTGCAGAGATTTAAAAGCTCGCGTGAGTGTGAGTTTTCATCAGAGCTGCCTCCTGGTGTTATTACTGCAACAATATTATTTGCTATATTCCTCCATTTTAGGTGCCTTAAGTTGAAATCCCCCAGGAGCAAGATATTGGGTGCAGGAGCTGGGAGATTTTCCAGACAGTGGTCAATTTTTAACAGCTGTTCCTGGAATTGCTGGGATGTTGCATCCGGAGGCTTGTAGACTATCACAATGACTAGGTTTTGGTTCTCGACCTTTACTGCTAAAACTTCCACTACATCATTTGAGGCATTTAGCAGTTCTGTGCAAACAAGTGACTCTGCAATGTACAGGCCAACCCCCCCCTTTTGCCTGTTCACTCTGTCACATCTGTATAGGTTGTAACCTGGGTGGGGGATGTCGTTTGCTTGTTAATATCTTAGTTTTAGAGGAAGATATTATGAGGCCTAGTCGATTACAAATTGCTTGAACTTTATTAAGAATGGTATTCATCTTCTTATGCCCTGTTGTATGGATCATGATATCATCAGCATAGCTTATAGCTATATGTTTAGGTGAGGCAGGTAGAACATTTAGGAGAGCATTAATCAGAATATTAAATAGCATGGGACTAAGAACTCCTCCCTGCGGTGTACCTAAAGACATTTCTTTAGAATCACTTCTGAAGCCTTGGTAAAGGACAGAGGATACTCTGTTTGACAGGTATCCTATTATCCAGCAGAGTAAGCTACCACCAATATTCATTTTGGCTAGTTCATGTAGTATAACGGTTCTGTTCGCAATATCAAATGCAGATTTTATATCAAGAAATGCGGTAAAACTAGTAGAGGTGTGTGCAGTGAGAAAGGTGGAAATACAGTTCTGCACACTTTTACCTTTCATGAACCCATAGAGGTAGGGGGAAAGTTGATCTCTGATTCTGTAGTACAGTCTGTTAAGCATCATTCTTTCAAAAGTTTTACAAAGACAACTAGTTAAGGAGATCGGCCTAAATGTATCAGGCTGTTGGGGCTTAGGGATAGGCACAATGAGACTATTGGTCCAGGAAGTAGGAAGAACGCCCTCAATGTAACTGAGATTATACAGTGCCAACAAAGGGTTATCAGGCACGTGCCTTAGAGTTCTGAGAATATCATAGGTTATACCATCCTCTCCAGGAGCAGTTGATCGACCTTTGGTTAATGCATTATCTAATTCATACTCGGTAAAGAGGCAATCACTCTCATCAATATTTTGGCTCATAAAATTAATCAGTTTCAACATTTCTTCAGAAGTACTCTCTAAATTTTTTCTAATATGAGATGGAAGGCTTTCATGCCTGGATGTTTTGGACCAGTCATTTATGAGGTCATTTGCTTTTCCAAGAGGAAAGGGATGAGCAACATTGCCAGTCTTTTTCCTGGTTATTTTATTTATACCTTTCCAAGCCAAACTCAAAGGGGTGGACCTATTTAATCCACTAACAAACTGTTCCCATTCCTGTTGCCTAAGTTCTTCCTTTCTATTCCTTGCATTTGTTAGTGCAGCTTGGAACGTTCTGAGCAGGTCTGGGGTTCTACATTCACGGTATGCTTTACCAATCCTCCTAGCTGCATGTGTTAGATTGCGCAGCTGTGGATCATTATAGTATTTACATTGGTTTTTATTGTTATTTATAGTGGAGGGTTTTTGTTTCCTATTCCTGCCCACTTGATCTGTGAGAACACTCTCAATAGTGGTAATTAAATCATCATTAAATTTTTGTGTGCCAATGGGCTCGTAATTCTTATACCATTGATCCAAGTGGTTAATAAAGTTGTCTCTGTGTTCTGGTTTGAGAATAAGTTTCCTCCTTCTGTATTTAGCTCCTTGATTGCTGGAGATGTGATCAAGATTGACAGTTGTTAGTCTTGGGAAGTGATCAGATAGAAGATCATCAACTATGACAGAGTCATGCATCGTATATGATGTATTAAATCCAAGACACAGATCTAGTATGCCACCATATATGTGAGTAGGCTCAGTAGTACCCACAATTCGAACATTATCATGCTCATTTAGCAATCTCACTAGTTTAGTTCCATTGGTGTTTGTTATAGACCCACCAATATTCTTATGTCTGGCATTAAAATCTCCAAGAATGATGGTAGGTTCACTATTGATGCGATCTGGTAAAGCATCAGGTCGAAGCTGGTTCGCTGGGGCATAGAGATTAAAAATGTTTATGGAAAAATCGCCTGCATATACTTTGACACCATGATACTGCATGTTAACTCGACTCTGCAAGGAAAGGAGTGAATGTGGCAAGCTCTTTCTGACATACATCACACAACAGTTGGTTGACCTTAGGTTATAAGCTGCATATCCAGGCAAGTTTGGTGGAGGTGCTCCATCTTTCAATCTACATTCCTGCAAACAGATGACATCAATATTCTTGGTTGCACTAATATGATGTAAGTCAGGCAACCGCCTCCTGATGGAAGCAGTGTTCCATGAAAAGATTTGTAATGTATCCATTGTAGTGAGTTATTACAATCTCTTGCTCATAAGATGGTAAAACTATTATGCTTTGACTACAGTGTGCAGATACTTAAGAGCAAATAGCATAGTTTGTACGTCTTTATCTTCAGGACCTTTATTTTTAAGCATTTTTCGGCATTTTGGCAGCCAGTGATAAGGCAATTTTTGAAGGCAAGAGTTATGGGCTTCTTTCTCACAAATTGCTGGAAGCTGAACGGAGATTGCTGCACTTTTGACATCATCACCATGCTCAAGAGCATCATCCTGATTACATATATTTATTAAACTTGTCAGGATCTGTTCAAGATGCTCAATTTTTTTCTGGAAAGTTGTTATAATATGAGGAAGGTCAGGCGAATCCAATGCCTCTCCGGAGGATGGCACTTCTGGGATAGTGCTTTCTTTAACACCTATCACCTTAACAGGTACCATGGTTACATTAGTGTTCTCTGTTTCATCATTCATTGCAGGTAGGTCCTGTGCATCTGACTCATCTCCAATTTCCAGGGAGGTTACCTGTGTGGTGTCCGTCTGAATGTTGTAGTTGTGTGTATTGGGAGAAATGACAAACTCATCCCCATATTCAGGTGTAGCCATAGGTATCTGTAGTGGCAGACCAGTAGTTCCATATGTGCTAGCAGGGATGGCTAGCTCCTCCACAGCTGGTGTGTGTGATGGCATTCTGGTATCACCAGAATCCTTTGCAGTGAGGTGGGGTTCTTGCACACTTTGCAGAGGTTCAGTCTCAGATCTGGCTGTGGTAGACTGGATGGCCCCATCCTCAGTTACCATTAAAGGACTGTTATCAGGTTTACATCGAAGGTTGTTTGGGTTCTGACTGCAGTCCTTGTGGGAAACTGTAACCCCAACTTCTTTACAGTTAATACACTTAAATTTTCGGCTGTCAGGGCCTACTGTGCATTCTCTAGTGGAATGTTTCCCAGCACACTTACCACACCAAGAATGTAGTATTCCACAGTCTACTGCAACATGGCCATAGTGCTGGCATTTGTAACACCTACGTTTAGGGGGTAGGTACACTTCGATGTTTAGGAAACGTAAACCATGAACATCGAAGTGTACCTACCCCCTAAACGTAGGTGTTACAAATGCCAGCACTATGGCCATGTTGCAGTAGACTGTGGAATACTACATTCTTGGTGTGACAGTAATGGTGAAGCTGGAGATTTTGTCCAGGTAGTCGGGAATTATACGCAGGAAGGAATACATATAAATGACCTCATAGGGGACAGGAGCCGTAGTGGGGAAACAAGTGTAGTCAAAGATAAGATAAAACCAATATTGCAAACTAGAAATACCACAGGAAATAGCAAACAAGAGAACTCCACTAGCAATAGTGAGGATATATTACCAAAAACAACTGGTGGGAGCTCCATTGTTGGTGCTAGGGAGGATAGGAATAAGACAGGGAAACATGCACCAACAGAGAATACAGTCACAGAAACCCAAGGCAAACGGAAACCAAGCCTGTGCACATACTATGCACTTGGTATCTGCAGACATGGGAAATCTGGAAAAACAGACGGGACGTGCAACTATGACCACCCTAGAAAATGTCATGCCCATATGACAACAGGAAAATGCAAAATCCCTTCCTGTAAGCTTTTTCACCCTGAAATGTGTACCTCTTCAGTACAGGAAAGACTGTGCTATAACTTAAATTGCCAGGCACACCATCTAAAGGGGTCAAAAAGATACAAAACATCTAGGCCATGGGAAAACCTGGGTAGCCACAGCCACTCAAGAGGGAAAGGTTTTTTAGTGCCAGGAAGGAAAAAAAACTGGCAGGAAATGGCAGAAATCGTACAACAAATCCAGTCATTCCTGGAGTGGAACCACAGTCGATGGCCTCCAAACCAACAGATACAGATACTAATGCCGGAAAAAAAATCCCCCCCCCCCAGTACCAACAATACCACCAGTCCGATGACATTCTTCTTTGCAAATATACAGGGTCTAAAGCCAGCAACAAACAACAAAATACCTTTCATCTGTGGACTGCTTGCAGAGGCAAAGGCAATGTTCGCGGCTTTCACTGAGACCCACATAAAGGATCACTTGGACAACGAAATATGGATCCCAGGTTACAACCTATACAGATTTGACAGAGTGAACAGGCAAAAGGGGGATGTTGGCCTGTACATTGCAGAGTCACTTGTTTGCACAGAACTGCTAAATACCTCAAATGATGTAGTGGAAGTTTTAGCAGTAAAGGTCGAGAACCAAAACCTAGTCATTGTGGTAGTCTACAAGCCTCTGGATGCAACATCCCAGCAATTCCAGGAACAGCTGTTAAAAATTGACCACTGTCTGGAAAATCTTCCAGCTCCTGCACCCAGCATCTTGCTCCTGGGGGATTTCAACTTAAGGCACCTAAAATGGAGGAATATAGCAAATAATATTGTTGCAGTAATAACACCAGGAGGCAGCTCTGATGAAAACTCACACTCACACGAGCTTTTAAATCTCTGCACAAAATTCAATTTAAACCAGCAAATAATAGAGCCTACTAGACTGGAGAATACACTAGACCTCATCTTCACTAACAATGATGATCTGGTAAGAAATGTCACCATATCAAAAACAATATACTCAGATCACAACATAATTGAGGCTCAGACATGTATGCGTGGAGCCCCAGACCGACATAATGAGACTAGTCACGAGGGAGCATTCACCAAATTCAACTTCAATAACAAAAACATAAAGTGGGACCAAGTAAACCCAGTCCTAACCGATATAAGCTGGGAAGATATACTAAGCAACACAGACCCCAACTTATGCCTAGAACAGATTAACTTGGTGTCACTCGATGTATGCACAAGGCTTATTCCTCTAAGAAAAAGGAGGAGTAGATGTAAAATAGAAAGAGTCAGGCGCACCCTTTACAGGCGACGGAAAAGAATAACAGAGCGGCTAAAAGAGGTCAATATATCTGAAATGCATAGGGAGACACTGGTCAGAGAAATAGCAAGCATCGAACTTACGCTAAAGGAATCATATAGGAGTCAGGAATCGCGGGAAGAACTAAAAGCCATAAATGAAATCGAAAGAAACCCAAAGTATTTCTTCTCCTATGCCAAATCAAAGTCGAGAACAACGTCCAGTATTGGGCCCCTACTTAAACAAGATGGGTCCTACACAGATGACAGCAAGGAAATGAGTGAGCTACTGACAAAACTTACTATATTATGTTTGGTAGCAGAGCAGGAGATGCACAAATTAACATTAAGATTGACAACACTCTAATTACCAGAAATAATGGGGGAAAATTCCTAGGCTTATACCTTGACAACAACCTGAATTTCAGCACCCATATCCAGCATATAGCCAAAAAAGTATCCAAAACGGTTGGGATCCTCTCCAAGATACGATACTACGTGCCGCAAAATGCCCTTCTCACACTATACCACTCACTTATTTATCCATACCTCACCTATGCTATTTGTGCTTGGGGATCAACTGCAGCAACACACCTAAAGCCAATAATAACCCAACAAAAAGCTGCAGTAAGAATAATCACTAAATCCCACCCCTGGCAGCACACCCCCCCACTCTTCAAAGATCTAAACTTACTCCCAGTTCAGTACATCCACACTTACTACTGTGCAATCTATATCTACAGGGCCTTAAACTCTAATATCAACCTTGACCTAAAACGCTTTCTTGATAGTTGTGACAGAACCCACAGGCATAACACCAGACACAAACATCTCTACGACATTCCCCGTGTCCGACTAAACCTTTACAAAAATTCAATGTATGTCAAAGGCCCTAAAATCTGGAATACCCTACCTGAGAACTCTAGAACTGCAGACACATTCATCACCTTCAAAACTACCATTAGAAAACATCTTATCTCCCTGATACACCCCGTCAACTAACTACACGAATACCACCTGGTGGTTCACACTTACACTCGCTCACTCATTTGACCATAAACAGAAATATTAATCTCAGTCTTAAAATAATGAATCCTATGATACTCCAATACTGAAACTATATACTGTGCCAAAACAAAAGCATTCACATTGCTAAACTCATAAACTAGTATTTAGTCACTTAGCCATAAGACCAACTTACCTCATAATTTGTAATATTTTACAATTAAGAATAAAACTAAGTATGCCCGAAATGCCTAGCCATGCTAAGCGTTCTAGTGGTACACTCTGTAATCACAATTTTACTACATGTAAACCAAACAATAACCAAATTTCTGTAAACTCAGCATTGTAATCCTTATAGAGAATAAACTTTTGAATTGAAGTCCCAATATGACTCAGTTTTTAGCAAGCCGCTAACCAGACTGAGAGTCGAAGATCAAAATAATTTTTTTTATGAGAGAGCCACAACATTTGGTTAACACAAGCCTATCCGATGTTATCCTGACGCCAAATGACTTCGAACAGGCGATAAATGACATGCCCATGCACTCTGCCCCAGGGCCAGACTCATGGAACTCCGTGTTCATCAAGAACTGCAAGAAGCCCCTATCACGAGCCTTTTCCATCCTATGGAGAGGGAGCATGGACACGGGGGTCGTCCCACAGTTACTAAAAACAACAGACATAGCCCCACTCCACAAAGGGGGCAGTAAAGCAACAGCAAAGAACTACAGACCGATAGCACTAACATCCCATATCATAAAATCTTTGAAAGGGTCCTAAGAAGCAAGATCACCACCCATCTAGAAACCCATCAGTTACACAACCCAGGGCAACATGGGTTTAGAACAGGTCGCTCCTGTCTGTCTCAACTATTGGATCACTACGACAAGGTCCTAAATGCACTAGAAGATAAAAAGAATGCAGATGTAATATATACAGACTTTGCAAAAGCCTTCAACAAGTGTGACCATGGCGTAATAGCGCACAAAATGCGTGCTAAAGGAATAACAGGAAAAGTCGGTCGATGGATCTATAATTTCCTCACTAACAGAACACAGAGAGTAGTCGTCAACAGAGTAAAGTCCGAGGCACCTACGGTGAAAAGCTCTGTTCCACAAGGCACAGTACTCGCTCCCATCTTGTTCCTCATCCTCATATCCGACATAGACAAGGATGTCAGCCACAGCACCGTGTCTTCCTTCGCAGATGACACCCGAATCTGCATGACAGTGTCTTCCATTGCAGACACTGCAAGGCTCCAGGCGGACATCAACCGAATCTTTCAGTGGGCTGCAGAAAACAATATGAAGTTTAACGATGAGAAATTTCAATTACTCAGATATGGTAAACACGAGGAAATTAAATCTTCATCAGAGTACAAAACAAATTCTGGCCACAAATTAGAGCGAAACACCAATGTCAAAGACCTGGGAGTGATCATGTCGGAGGATCTCACCTTCAAGGACCATAACATTGTATCAATCGCATCTGCTAGAAAAATGACAGGATCGATAATGAGAACCTTCAAAACTAGGGAGGCCAAGCCCATGATGACACTCTTCAGGTCACTTGTTCTATCTAGGCTGGAATATTGCTGCACACTAACAGCACCTTTCAAGGCAGGTGAAACTGCTGACCTAGGAAATGTACAGAGAACCTTCACGGCACGCATAACAGAGATAAAACACCTCAATTACTGGGAGCGCTTGAGGTTCCTAAACCTGTATTCCCTGGAATGCAGGCGGGAGAGATATATGATTATATACACCTGGAAAATCCTAGAGGGACTAGTACCGAACTTGCACACGAAAGTCACTCACTACGAAAGCAAAAGACTTGGCAGACGATGCAACATCCCCCCAATGAAAAGCAGGGGTGTCACTAGCACGTTAAGAGACCATACAATAAGTGTTAGGGGCCCGAGACTGTTCAACTGCCTCCCAGCATACATAAGGGGGATTACCAACAGACCCCTGGCAGTCTTCAAGCTGGCACTGGACAAGCACCTAAAGTCGGTTCCTGACCAGCCGGGCTGTGGCTCGTACGTTGGTTTGTGTGTAGCCAGCAGCAACAGCCTGGTTGATCAGGCTCTGATCCACCAGGAGGCCTGGTCACAGACCGGGTCGCGGGGGCGTTGACCCCCGGAACTCTCTCCTGGTAAACTCCAGGTAAACTCCAGGATGGCGATACGTCTACAATAAAGATACCCAGATGTTGCACATGTGTCTCAATTTCATCTTGTCGAAAGAAACCCAAAGTATTTCTTCTCCTATGCCAAATCAAAGTCGAGAACAACGTCCAGTATTGGGCCCCTACTTAAACAAGATGGGTCCTACACAGATGACAGCAAGGAAATGAGTGAGCTACTCAAGTCCCAATATGACTCAGTTTTTAGCAAGCCGCTAACCAGACTGAGAGTCGAAGATCAAAATGAATTTTTTATGAGAGAGCCACAAAATTTGATTAACACAAGCCTATCCGATGTTATCCTGACGCCAAATGACTTCGAACAGGCGATAAATGACATGCCCATGCACTCTGCCCCAGGGCCAGACTCATGGAACTCCGTGTTCATCAAGAACTGCAAGAAGCCCCTATCATGAGCCTTTTCCATCCTATGGAGAGGGAGCATGGACACGGGGGTCGTCCCACAGTTACTAAAAACAACAGACATGGCCCCACTCCACAAAGGGGGCAGTAAAGCAACAACAAAGAACTACAGACCGATAGCACTAACATCCCATATCATAAAAATCTTTGAAAGGGTCCTAAGAAGCAAGATCACCACCCATCTAGAAACCCATCAGTTACACAACCCAGGGCAACATGGGTTTAGAACAGGTCGCTCCTGTCTGTCTCAACTATTGGATCACTACGACAAGGTCCTAAATGCACTAGAAGACAAAAAGAATGCAGATGTAATATATACAGACTTTGCAAAAGCCTTCGACAAGTGTGACCATGGCGTAATAGCGCACCAAATGCGTGCTAAAGGAATAACAGGAAAAGTCGGTCGATGGATCTATAATTTACTCACTAACAGAACACAGAGAGTAGTCATCAACAGAGTAAAGTCCGAGGCAGCTACGGCGAAAAGCTCTGTTCCACAAGGCACAGTACTAGCTCCCATCTTGTTCCTCATCCTCATTACTGACATAGACAAGGATGTCAGCCACAGCACCGTGTCTTCCTTCGCAGATGACACCCGAATCTGCATGACAGTGTCTTCCATTGCAGACACTGCAAGGCTCCAGGCGGACATCAACCAAATCTTTCAGTGGGCTGCAGAAAACAATATGAAGTTCAACGATGAGAAATTTCAATTACTCAGATATGGTAAACACGAGGAAATTAAATCTTCATCAGAGTACAAAACAAATTCTGGCCACAAAATAGAGCGAAGCACCAACGTCAAAGACCTGGGAGTGATCATGTCGGAGGATCTCACCTTCAAGGACCATAACATTGTATGAATCGCATCTGCTAGAAAAATGACAGGATGGATAACGAGAACCTTCAAAACTAGGGAGGCCAAGCCCATGATGACACTCTTCAGGTCACTTGTTCTATCTAGGCTGGAATATTGCTGCACACTAACAGCACCTTTCAAGGCAGGTGAAATTGCTGACCTTCAAGGACAATAACATTGTATGAATCGCATCTGCTAGAAAAATGACAGGATGGATAATGAGAACCTTCAAAACTAGGGAGGCCAAGCCCATGATGACACTCTTCAGGTCACTTGTTCTATCTAGGCTGGAATATTGCTGCACACTAACAGCACCTTTCAAGGCAGGTGAAATTGCTGACCTAGAAAATGTACAGAGAACCTTCACGGCACGCATAAAGGAGATAAAACACCTCAGTTACTGAGAGCGCTTGAGGTTCCTAAACCTGTATTCCCTGGAACGCAGGCGGGAGAGATACATGATTATATACTCCTGGAAAATCCTAGAGGGACTAGTACCGAACTTGCACACGAAAATCACTCTCTACGAAAGCAAAAGACTTGGCAGACGATGCAACATCCCCCCAATGAAAAGCAGGGGTGTCACTAGCACGTTAAGAGACCATACAATAAGTGTCAGGGGCCCGAGACTGTTCAACTGCCTCCCAGCATACATAAGGGGGATTACCAAACAGACCCCTGGCAGTCTTCAAGCTGGCACTGGACAAGCACCTAAAGTCGGTTCCTGACCAGCCGGGCTGTGGCTCGTACGTTGGTTTGCGTGCAGCCAGCAGCAACAGCCTGGTTGATCAGGCTCTGATCCACCAGGAGGCCTGGTCACAGACCGGGTCGCGGGGGCGTTGACCCCCGGAACTCTCTCCAGGTAAACTCCAGGTAATTGTATACCATTCTTGTACAACCTGCCAGACGCTGCAACATCATGGAATCTTGATTCTGAGGACATGTACATAACCTTCACTACTACAACAACTACTACTACAACTAACCCATCTCTTTGGGTAGGACCTACTTCCACTGGGGAATCCCGCCTACCAGTGACTATGCCCTCGTCTGCTACCCGTCGCATTTCCACCTGACGTTACTACATAAGCGTCAGGCGCCTTGCTTCTGCTTCAGATTTTCCACGACTATGGTGCTCTTCGCATCTACTGCTAGGTTGAGGGACTGATTACCTCATCTTCTGTACATAGTTCTCCTGTCTTCAAGTTATGTCCTGGAATTTGAATTGATAAAGCCACTGGATGGCGAAACGTCTACAATAAAGATACCCAGATGTTGCACATGTGTCTCAATTTCATCATAGTAAAACCGAGTGAAATTCAGAGGCAGCTCATCTCATGAATATAAGTGCTGAAAGAGATAAGTTATACCCAACTAAAAATCTCGAGCCAGATAACATTCTTGTTATATTCCTGAAAGACGATGCCTCCGAGTAATTGTAAAATACGAAATAACTAATAATTCTCTCTAGTGATATAATAATGCCCAGCAGGGCATTATTATATCACTAGAGAGTTTATCGTGCACCTACAGGATGAGCTGCGGGTGCACGATAAACTAGTCGCTCAGGGAGAACAAATAAAGACTCTGAATCACCAGTCCCAATACTTCACATGATCAATTTATCAGTCACCACCAATACCGGTGCCAGATGGGTTCAAGGCAGCCAGATTCCCTTCCAGTTTCAAAGAAAACCGAAGGTCAGATGTCAGCAATTATAGGCCTCAGCTTGATGTCCAAAATTCTAGAGAAAACATTTAAACACTTTATTATCAAGTACAATAGTTAAGTATCTTAATTGTAATAATATTCTACAAAGTTACCAATCAAGTTTCAGATCTCCACTTGAACCAATCTGATGGATTATCTGAGGACTCAAATATCGGTAGGTAATCTCACAGGCATGGTGACCCTAGACTTACAAAATACATTTGCTACAATTAAGCATAGCATATTTTGTATGAAACTACAGGATATAAGAATAGGCTCTGAAGACTGGTTTTTCTTACCTGAGTGTCAAGAAACAAATTGTCAAGGTCAATATTGCACAATCACAATCCTTGCCGATAACTTAAAATGTCCCTCAATAGTTTTTTTTTTTTTTTGGGGGGGGGGGAGTCCCCTTCCATTCCTGTGTTATTTGAATGGCATGCCAGTGTTAATTGTAACTTATAGTATGTAGATGACAGCGTTCTACTAGTCTGAGGCAAAGACCCACAAGCAAACTTAGTTTAAAATGTTTATTATGCACCCCATACTCATCTTGATTACAGGAGTACATAATGGGTCCAGGGACTGAGTCCCAAAGTTTTGATAGCTAAAGAAGTTACAGTGATAATGAATTATTTATATGTTTATATCAGGTTACAGTTGTGATGAGTCATTTATGCAGACATGAATTAGGTCACAAAAAAAATATTACCTTAAATTTTAGCAAGATATGCTTGTAATGAAAAAAAAATTGAGTAGTTATGCGTTATTTACAGCCGTCAAAGTCAGGGTATTTGTCCAGAATGGTTGGTAATATGCTAATGTGACTAAAATGTGAGTTGTCTCTGAATTCATTAATTTTATCTGTAGTCCAGCACTTAATAACGCAAGGTGTGACAAAATCCATCTGGCAAAGTTTACATTTAGTTGTCTACATCCAGGATTTTCCAGATGTAGGTTATAATGTATCTTTCTCGCCTGTATTCCAGGGTATACAGGCCAAGGGACTTAAAACGTTCCAAGTAACTGAAGTGTTTGACTGAACTAATACGTGCAGTGAATGTTCTCTATACATTCTCTAGATCTGCTATTTCACCTGTATTTAATGTGGTAGCGTACAGTAGTATTCCAGCCTAGAGTGAACAAGTGGCATGGCATCCTTTTTGAAAGTTCTGATTCATTCTCCATCCTAACATTTTCCTCGCAGATAATCATGATAATGATCCTTGAAGGTAAGATTCTCCGACATTAAAAGTATACTCTATTCTAGCCATTATTTCTTCAAGTTTTCCATAACGAAGTGACTGAAATTTGTCCCCACTGAAAATATTGTTTTCCGTGACCCATTTGAAAACTTGGTTCATATCCGCTGAAGATTTACCTTGTCCATAAAGAATAATACTCATACAGATTCTAGTGTCGTCTGCAAAAGAAGAGATGGTGCTATGGTTTACATCGGGGGGATGGTGCATCGTCTGCCAAGTCTTTTGCTTTCGTAGTGAGTGATTTTCGTGTGCAAGTTCGGTACTAGTCCCTCTAGGATTTTCCAGGTGTATATAATCATGTATCTCTCCCTCCTGCGTTCCAGGGAATACAGGTTTAGAAACCTCAAGCGCTCCCAGTAATTGAGGTGTTTTATCTCCGTTATGCGCACCGTGAAAGTTCTCTGTACATTTTCTAGGTCGGCAATTTCACCTGCCTTGAAAGGTGCTGTTAGAGTGCAGCAATATTCCAGCCTAGATAGAACAAGTGACCTGAAGAGTGTCATCATGGGCTTGGCCTCCCTAGTTTTGAAGGTTCTCATTATCCATCCTGTCATTTTTCTAGCAGATGCGATTGATACAATGTTATGGTCCTTGAAGGTGAGATCCTCCGACATAATCACTCCCAGGTCTTTGACGTTGGTGTTTCGCTCTATTTTGTGGCCAGAATTTGTTTTGTACTCTGATGAAGATTTTGTCTGTGTCTGATATGAGGATGAGGAACAGGATGAGGGCGAGTACTTTAGCTTCTGTAACATAGCTTTTCATTGTGGCAACCTTCTTCTTAATTCTGTTTACCATTCCTTTTTGTGTTCTATTGGTTATAAAGTTGAAGATCCACCTGTTCATTTTTACAGTTATTCCTTTTCGTGTAAATTGCTCATTACTTTATAATTTGCTCATGATTGTAACCATGTATAAACCTAAGTAAGTAAATTTGCTTACATGATTCATTACCTTTGTAACTTGTGTGTTCATTACCTTTGTACCTTGTTCAGCTATCAAAACTTTGGGGCCCAGTCCCTGGACCCATTATGTAACTCTGTAATCTTTTGACTACCGCCCACAGGATGGGTATGGGGTGCATAATAAAAATGTTAAACCAAACTACTTTAGCATGCATTTTGTGCGCTAATACACCATGCTCGCACTTGTCGAAGGCTTCTGCAAAGTCTGTATACTACAGATGCATTCTATTTGTCCTCCGGTACATCCAAGAGACCATGTCATAGTGGCCCAGTAGTTGCTAGAGGCAGGAGCGACTTGCTCTGAACTCGTGTTGTCCTTGGTTGTGTAGGTGTTGAGAATCCAAGTGGTTGGTGATCATGCTTCTTAGAACTTTTTCAAAGATTTTTATAATGTGGGACATTAGAGCTATCAGTCCAGAATTCGTTGTTATTGCTTTAGAATACAATCTCAAACATGATATAACACCACTAAAACATTAGTCATAATAGGGATGCAGTTTCGTCCATAATATCCGCTCATTTGTCTAGTCGATACAAAATATGATACTACCTCAAGATTTCAGATATCTTATCATTAACAATGAGGCGTTTTGGATATGAATTTGACATATTGCCCCCGGGGTTCGAATCTCCTCCGCTACGGCTGGAAAACATTAGGGACCTATTGTCCATGTTCACCCATCAGTTTAAAATGGGTACCTGGGTGTTAGTCGGCTGGTGTGCGTCGCATCCTGGGACAAAACTGACCTAATTTGTCAGAAATGCTAAGCATAACAGGGAGCCTTCATCAAATTCAACTTCAATAACAAGAACATAAAGTGGGACCAAGTCCTAAACGATATAAGCTGGGAAGATATACTAAGCAACACAGACCCCAACTTATGCCTAGAACAGATTAACTCTGTGGCACTCGATGTATGCTCAAGGCTTATTCCTTTAAGAAAAAGGAGGAGTAGATGTAAAATAGAAAGAGACAGGCGCTCCCTTTACAGGAGACGGAAAAGAATAACAGAGCGGCTAAAAGAGGCCAATATATCTGAAATGCATAGGGAAACACTGGTCAGAGAAATAGCAAACATCGAACTTAAGCTAAAGGAATCTTATAGGAGTCAGGAATCGGGGGAAGAGCTAAAAGCCATAAATGAAATCGAAAGAAACCCAAAGTATTTCTTTTCTTATGCCAAATCAAAGTCGAGAACAACATCCAGTATTGGGCCCCTGCTTAAACAAGATGGGTCCTACACAGATGACAGCAAGGAAATGAGTGAGCTACTCAAGTCCCAATATGACTCAGTTTTTAGTAAACCGCTAACCAGACTGAGAGTCGAAGATGTAAATGAATTTTTTGAGAGAACCACAGAATATGGTAAACACAAGCCTATCTGATGTTATCCTGACGCCAAATGAC
This sequence comes from Cherax quadricarinatus, assembly GCF_038502225.1. Classification (NCBI taxonomy): domain Eukaryota; kingdom Metazoa; phylum Arthropoda; class Malacostraca; order Decapoda; family Parastacidae; genus Cherax; species Cherax quadricarinatus. The sequence continues at coordinate 20,504,182 of NC_091330.1, read as the reverse complement.
TTCAAACAGGCGATAAATGACATGCCCATGCACTCTGCCCCAGGGCCAGACTCATGGAACTCCGTGTTCATCAAGAACTGCAAGAAGCCCCTATCCCGTGCTTTTACCATCCTATGGAGAGGGAGCATGGACACGGGGGTCGTCCCACAGTTACTAAAAACAACAGACATAGCCCCACTCCACAAAGGGGGCAGTAAAGCAATAGCAAAGAACTACAGACGGACATCAACCAAATCTTTCAGTGGGCTGCAGAAAACAATATGAAGTTCAACGATGAGAAATTTCAATTACTCAGATATGGTAAACATGAGGAAATTAAATCTTCATCAGAGTACAAAACAAATTCTGGCCACAAAATAGAGCGAAACACCAACGTCAAAGACCTGGGAGTGATTATGTCGGAGGATCTCACCTTCAAGGACCATAACATTGTATCAATCGCATCTGCTAGAAAAATGACAGGATGGATAATGAGAACCTTCAAAACTAGGGAGGCCAAGCCCATGATGACACTCTTCAGGTCACTTGTTCTATCTAGGCTGGAATATTGCTGCACTCTAACAGCACCTTTCAAGGCAGGTGAAATTGCCGACCTAGAAAATGTACAGAGAACTTTCACGGCGCGCATAACGGAGATAAAACACCTCAATTACTGGGAGCGCTTGAGGTTTCTAAACCTGTATTCCCTGGAACGCAGGAGGGAGAGATACATGATTATATACACCTGGAAAATCCTAGAGGGACTAGTACCGAACTTGCACACGAAAATCACTCACTACGAAAGCAAAAGACTTGGCAGACGATGCACCATCCCCCCAATGAAAAGCAGGGGTGTCACTAGCACGTTAAGAGACCATACAATAAGTGTCAGGGGCCCGAGACTGTTCAACTGCCTCCCAGCACACATAAGGGGGATTACCAACAGACCCCTGGCAGTCTTCAAGCTGGCACTGGACAAGCACCTAAAGTCAGTTCCTGATCAGCCGGGCTGTGGCTCGTACGTTGGTTTGCGTGCAGCCAGCAGCAACAGCCTGGTTGATCAGGCGCTGATCCACCAGGAGGCCTGGTCACAGACCGGGTCGCGGGGGCGTTGACCCCCGAAACTCTCTCCAGGTAAACTCCAGACCGATAGCATTAACATCCTATATCATAAAAATCTTTGAAAGGGTCCTAAGAAGCAAGATCGCCACCCATCTAGATACCCATGAATTACACAACCCAGGGCAACATGGGTTTAGAGCAGGTCGCTCCTGTCTGTCTGAACTACTGGATCACTACAACAAGGTCCTAGATGCACTAGAAGACAAAAAGAATGCAGATGTAATATATACAGACTTTCCAAAAGCCTTCGACAAGTGTGACAATGGCATAATAGCGCACAAAATGCGTGCTAAAGGAATAACAGGAAAAGTTGGTTGATGGATCTATAATTTCGTCACAAATTGAACACAAAGAGTAGTAGTCAACAGAGTAAAGTCTGAGGCGGCTATGGTGAAAAGCTCTGTTCCACAAGGCACAGTATTCACTCCCATCCTGTTTCTCATCCTCATATCTGACATAGACAAGGATGTCAGCCACAACACCGTGTCTTCCTTTGCAGATGACACCCGAATCTGCATGGCAGTGTCTTCCATTGCAGACACTGCAAGGCTCCAGGCGGACATCAACCAAATTTTTCAATGAGCTGCAGAAAACAATATGAAGCTCAACGATGAGAAATTTCAATTACTCCGATATGGTAAATATGAGGAAATTAAAACTTCATCAGAGTTTAAAACAAATTTCGGCCACAAAATAGAGCGAAAAACCAACGTCAAAGACCTGGGAGTGATCATGTCGGAGGATCTCACCTTCAAGGACCATAACATTATATCAATCGCATCTGCTAGAAAAATGACAGGATGGATAATGGGAACCTTCAAAACTAGGGATGCCAAGCCCATGATGACACTCTTCAGATCGCTTGTTCTATCTAGGCTGGAATATTGCTGCACACTAACAGCACTTTTCAAGGCAGGTGAAATTGCTGACCTAGAAAATGTACAGAGAACCTTCACGGCGCGCATAACGGAGATAAAACACCTCAATTACTCACCCAAAACCAAATAAATACTGAATAACTGAACCTTATAAATTGTATATCTTAAATGTTTCTCACAATTATATCACATAAATGTTAAACCCAAGACCCAATCCAACTTTGTTATTTTTTAAATACACTACCTAACAGAATACTCCATTCTACTGAATGTACAGAAGTGCATGCAACCATATGACCTCTCTTTGTAATACTCATTTGTGCTTTATTATTATCTGTTTACAATAATGTTTTCTCACTGATTACATCATTGCTTAGTTAATCTTAAGTTAATTTTAAGCCTGCCTGTAATGCTATGCATATAAGTGGCTTTGGCATGCTGCTCTTGCCTGTATTTTTTGTACCTCTGTATGTATGTTACAAATTATAAAATAAATAAATAAAAATAAATAAATTATCGGGCGATATCTTTACTTTGTTTTGATTAGAAATTGTTTGCGAAAATACTGGGAAATCGCCTGAAATGTGTCGTGGGGCGTGTCGTATCTGGAGGGCAATATGGGTTGCCTGGCAGATCTATGGTCGAGGGCCACGGACGTCTTAAGGGGTTTGTAGAGGGTTTGGGAGGGAAAGGGGGGGCTTACTTGTGTTGGATTGGCAGGGAGCTTATGATCGCATGGAACGGGAGGCGTTGCGGCAGATCCTTCTAAAGCAGGGATGGGTGGAGACATTGTATCGAGGGGCACGGGTGCGTGTGCAAATTAATGGTCGCATAGGGGAAGCAGTGTGTATGGGGCGGGGTCTCAGGCAAGGATGTCCACTATCTCAAATCCTGTTTGCCTGTGTTCAAGACCCTTTTTACAGACTCATTGAGGCATGTATCTGTGGAGGGGTGAGGACAGGGGAGGTGGGGTGTGGGCTGGGGGTTGTAGGATACGTCGACGACACTACGGTACTTGTGCGGGAGGGAAATAGTTTGAAAGAGGTGGGAGAGGTCATTCGTACGTTTGGGGAGGCTACGGAGATGAGGGTTAATGTGGAGAAATCATGCTTCTTAAAGTTGGGAAATTGGAACTGGCAGGGGGATTGGGATGCTGGTGTGGAGTGGAGGGCGGTGGATAGCTTAAAGATATGTGGAATAGTGTTTATGGAGAATCAAGTGCGGTCGAGAGAGGTGAACTCAGAGCGTATTGTGGAACAGGTGCAACATAGATTGGGGAGCTTGCGCCCGTATCATTTGACATTGTTGCAGAGGGCCATCAAGCGCACTCTCGCTTGATCTTCAGATAGTTCCTGACTATGGAACTGAACTTCTCCAGGCTGAGGGACTGACAACCTCAAATTCTACGACTTCATGGGTGATGGACTGATTACATCGTCTTCACATCTCTACTGTTCCTGCCTACTTTCTGTATTCGACTGAAGAAGCCTACTGTGTAGGCAAAACGTTTCGGAATAAAGTTGCCTAACTGTTGCCTGTGTCTTACCTACCATATCAACTTATTGTTTAATGTCACTTTGTTTTATGTAAAAATTTATATGTTTTGTTTCCTTTAAATTTTATATTAATTTAGGTCACAACCCTGGTACTGTTTTTGTTAAGTGCTATGTTCTTCATGCAAGTTTTTCATGTATGGTTTACAGTTACATATACAGAGTTTATACATACAAGTTTTGTAGCATTTTTTGTTACGTATGTTCAGGTGTGGGTAGTAAATCATTTAGTTATAAGGATGGTGTATTTCTTATATATGGCTTCATGTTTAGTGATTTCAGTTCAATCATGTATGATTACATGTATATTGTTACTGTGTGCTCTAAATAAAACATACACAGTTAGGGGATGAATAGCTACGGAATGTTTAGGTACATACAATGCTAATATTACAATGTAAATTAAGAGGCCAGAACATTAGGAGGTTAATAACATTATCAAGAGGAGCCTCACAACAGCTGGATGCCCAGCAGTAAGGGAGCCACCCCAACTATGCAGATCTGATGGCAGCCAGAAGCGTCCAGATGGTATCACCCTTCAAGCCTGGACAGATGGGAAGCAGGTGGTGTGGGACTATACATGTGGTGGCCCAGTGGCCTGGTGGCTAAAGCTCCCACTTCACACACGGAGGGCCCGGGTTCGATTCCCGGCGGGTAGAAACATTTCGACACGTTTCCTTACACCTGTTGTCCTGTTCACCTAGCAGCAAATAGGTACCTGGGTGTTAGTCGACTGGTGTGGGTCGCATCCTGGGGGACAAGATTAAGGACCCCAATGGAAATAAGTTAGACAGTCCTCGATGACGCACTGACTTTCTTGGGTTATCCTGGGTGGCTAACCCCCTGGGGTTAAAAATCCGAACGAAATCTTATCTTATCTTATCTTATGTGCATCTACCTTGGCTGATACCTATCTCCAATACACCAGGGAGGAAGGAGGGGCAGCTGCCAGCTTCAGGGAGTCCCAAAAGTCTAGAAAATATGGAGAACTTGCCCATCATTATATGTTTGTTCCCATAGGCTCAGAGACCCTTGGCTCATGGGGAAAGAGTGCATCTAAATTCCTTAAGGAGCTGGGAAAAAGACTCATCAGGGTAACTAGGGATCCCAGGGCAGCTAGTTTTCTGTTCCAGCGGCTCAGTGCGGCTGTTCAAAGGGGTAATGCCTGCAGTATTTTGGGCACACGCCCCAGCTCTGAGGAGCTGGATGAGATTTTCACCTTATAATCGGTGATACACACGTAACAACATGTACCTTATATGCCACCTTTATATCAATAATGTATCTCTTAAATCTTCTGTACCATATTATGTAATAAAATATTCCTATTAGTAAAAAAAATAAATATGAAAAGATGGGGTGGTAGGGGAAGTGGAATATTCAAACGGCTTCAGGAAGAAATCCAAATATTTTTCCTTGAAGCCTTTTTATCCACTTCTCCGAGGCTGTGGGTCCCACAATTTACACCAGAGGTGGACCCCATCCTATATTAAAAAAAAATAAACTTTTGTATATACAGTTTTCATACAAGATATGAATACAAATGTCAGGTTTGGCTAGTAGCAATTTTGTTATGTATGTTCAGGTGTAGGTTGTCATCCGTTAGTTATAAGGATGTTGTTTTCTTATAAATGTTTTCATGTATTGTGATTACGTCAATGTGTGATATGCATGTATACTGTATATTTTAAATAAAATAAAAAAAAACTATTGTACAACTATGATAAATTTCTTTAGTGTTAAGTAGTCAGTAAGCCATTAAATTAAGTCGGCCAATAATGCCTAGGCATAATAGAGGATCTCTTTGCATTGCAACCCATTATTGAAAAAAATATAATCTCAATGTACTACTTGCAAATATATAAATAAATTTGAAATTTGAATAAGGGGAGGGTGATGATGGGGGTAATGTGGCAGCCATTGTTGGTGGTGGTGGACGCCGCCGCCGCCACCGTCGCCGCCGCCGCCACAGCTACTCTCTCTCTGTGTGGACGTGGCTGAGGTAACATCATCTGTACTGTATTGCTGTGTTTCAGCCCACAACCATCACTCCACTGCCTTGGATCATTCATCAATATGGTCAGTGTCTCGTGCATTACTTCAAACATGTTTTTAATACTTGATATCCACTAGGGTGTGTGAAACTTTTGGAAATAAGACTTAAATTAATGTCCATATGTTCAAAATGGCCGACTCTCTGAGGCTCTTGTAACTCATGCGACTTTGTTGGTGATCCATGAATGTAATGTATGTATGGAAAGTTTAGACTTGGGTGAAATAACTAATAGGAATGACACATGAGAAAGACTTTGTAAATATAAGAACGTAAGGAAGGAGTGCGGCCGTAGGCTCATTGGCCCCCATGCTGTGTAGTTCTAACTCAAACCCACCCACCCACTCTTGTATTTCTCTTAAATATTTTTAAATCTAGGTTTTCGTTTAAATGACGCCCCTCTGGTGTTTTCCACTTTTCCACAACTCTTACCAAACAATGGAAATAGTGACATTTTTGGGTTATCTTAGGTTCTCGACACACGCTGCTATGTATGATAATGTAACGGTATTTGTCTATACCTGAACAAACTTGTATGCTTGTACTACTTTCGTACATTTCTGAATCTAAATTTTTCCAATGAACTCATTCCTGCGATTCATGTCTTGGAGAGCTAAGTTTTTAAGCATGTTGGAGTGAACAAGGTGTGAAGGGATTCAGGGAAACAGGTTAGCCGGGCTTGAGTACTGGAAATGGGAAGTATAATGCTTGCACTTTAAAGGAGTAGTTTGGAATATTGGCAGTTTGGAGGGACATCTAATCTGTCGTATCTGAGTGCCTCTGCAAAAACTAATTATGCATGAGTGATGGCGGAAGTGTTGAATGATGAAAGTTTTTTTTTTCTTTTGGGGTTTTCCTTTCTTTTTGGGGTCTCTGCCTCGGTGGAAAACTGCCGACGTGTTAAAAAAAAAAAGGTTAGTTTCTTTATCAACTTGCATTTTTTCCTATTTTCCTATATTCCATTTATACATTGCAATCCAGGAAGATTTGAATCGACTGATACAGTGGTCAGAGAAGTGGCAGATGCAGTTTAATATAGACATGCAAAGTTCTAAGCAGTGGACAGGAAAATAACCATGCCATATATAAACTAAATGTGGATCCTAATATTACTGATCGTAAAAAAAGATTTGGGAGTTCTGGTTAACAGTAATCTAAAACCATGACAAGAAGCATAAATAATTAGTCCTCAGGTTCTTCAACTCTATAACCTTGGTTAGGCCTCATTTAGATTATGCTGCACAGTTTTGATCACTATTACAGAATGGATATAAATGCTCTGGAAAATATACACAGAAGGATGACAGTTAATCCCATATATCAGAAATTTTTTCCTACTAGGATAGACTGGGGGCCCTGCACTCTAGAAAGATGTAAAATTAGGGGGGATATGATTGAGGTGTATAACTGGAAAACAGGAGTAAATAAAGGGGATGTAAATAGCGTGCTAAAAATATCTAGCATAGACAGGACTCGCAGCAATGGCTTTAAGTTGGATAAATTCAGATTCAGGAAGGATATATAAAAACACTGGTTTGATGATGATTGTTGATGAGTGAAACGCTTCCAAGTACTGTCATAAAGCTAAAACATTGTGTAGTTTCAAAAATAGGTTAGATAAATACATGAGTGGGTGAGAGTTGGACCTGACTAGCTTGTGCTACTAGATCTGATGCTGTGCTCAAGTGAATGACCTACCTGACTAGGTTGGGTCATCGGCTTAAGCTGGTGGCAGACTTGGCCCTTCCTCGCATGGGCCAGTAAGCCTGCTGCAGTGTTCCTTCTTATGTTCTTATCCTGTCAACCTAACTGCAGCTTTAGGGCCCTCATTCTATCCTTGTAAGTAAGCAAGTTTTTTTAATATTTTATTGAAAATACGCTTCATTACAACAATGGACCCTGTAACCAAGGGTGAAAAAGAATTAAAACAAAATATACAATCTTGCACCATACTGGCATACACAGTTTACCTATAACCCATTACATGTGACAGACAAAAGCTAACAGTTACACACTAGGGATACATATAACTAAACATAGGTTATAGAAGAATCACCTACACCAAAAATACAATACATTAATATACACATCCCTGACCATATTATGAACTTTGCCTTTGAACAGCACTTATTAAACATGTACCTATATGGCTAGGTGCACAAAGAAAAAGGTGGTGTATGTGGTACTAACCAGTAACTTGGCCTGACACTACATCAGGTCATAAATATAACTAGAGCAATTTAGTATGTACATACATGATGCGTGCTTCTGTTAAAACCAATAAAAACATAATGCCGTATAGTGACTTATACCGACCTTTCCCACTTCCCTTAAACAGATTACAAACTCTTACCTAATTGATTATTTCCCCTCCTACACACTATGCCAAAACGACACAACGGCTATTTCATACATTCCCCAATACACCTAAAACAGGTATGTTATACCACAAGAATACAAATGCATACCCAGTCATACAATTATAAACCAGACATGTATCCAAGCCCTCACCTTGCATATTACTTAATTTTGTCCCTCTCAAGATGATCTCAATCATGTTACTCTGTCCCACCCCTCTGGACATCCCCACATTGTTGCATAAGCCAGGATCACAAGATGTGTTGGACTTTCCATAAAATTATTAACATGACCCTAAGTACCATGATATCATACCTGAATTAGTTTACAATGGGAGGCAAATCTTTTTTGCTGTCCCATGCAGTGTTCTCAGACTTCTGCTATTATACGCTGCTACAAAGGCCTTCTGCAGAGGACATTAACAAATATTAATTAACACAAAGAATGCATGAACTCAGCACTCCTATGCACATCCTAATTAAACACAATCCTTCTCACTTTCACCTATCACTCGCCCACACATGCACGTCAAACCAACATCTTTCGTCTGGCAAGCCCGTTTGGTACAACCCCCCCCTTTTATCGAACGCTTTACACAACAAACTAAACCCACTTCCCCCCCCCCCCCTCACAACTCGAGCAACTCCCCAACAGTGATGGACCTGTAACCCTCAGTGAAATCTCTCTCCCATCTCCTCCCATAAATTTCCCAATTCCTATTCGTTGTCCTACAAAAAATCCTCGCTAAAACTCGTTTCCTCGTCTTCCCATTATCCACCCCTCTCATTCCCCACGATATGTACACGAAATCTACCATTATATAAGCTACTCCCCGTGCTACATTCTCCCCCACCCCCCTGTATCAAGACTTAGCTCTCTCAACACTGACACCCCAGTTCCTCCTATCCTCCTGACCACGTTCCCCAGCCATTCCCTCACACTCCCCAAAAGTATACCACGTGATACTGTCTCCACCTCCCCACATAACCCACACCAACCCTCCTTTATGGCATGTCTATTTCTGAGGACTGATCCAGTAGGCAGAATCCCATGTAAAAAATTTAAACATGATCTCTCGCACCCTGGGCCCTAGCTTTAGTTTACCGAACAGGCTCCATATAGCATCCCATGCATACATCGGGAACAGCCCCCCAGCTGAGGCTCTCTCTCCTCTACCCTCAATATTCGATATAAATCCCCCACCTGTAATTTCTCTGGCTCGCGTGCTCACAAAGGTGCCCTCAACAAAATCTCACTCCCTCCATTCCCCACCTCTATACATTACCCTCAAAATGTCATGCAACCTTTGCATGCGTCCCCCCCCTCTGTCCCTGTAGTCTTTTCCACTCCCACCTGATGAAAATGCTTTTCACTCTCCTTCCCAGGTCCAACAAACCTAAACCTCCCTTCCTCACCGGCAGAGTCACCACCTCCCTCTTCATCCATTCACATCCTGAGCCCCATAAGAACCTAAAAACACTTGTAAGGATACGAGTAATCTCAGCCCTCAGCAATGGAAAAACTGCTGTTACATACCATACCTCACTGTACAGCAATACATTAATAACAAACGCCCGTTGCAATAATGTCAAGTGATCAGGCCGTAACATCCCCAACCGATCTTCCATGCGTTCCACCATTCTCAACGAATTCGCCTCCCTAGCCTCCCGGATCTTCCATGCGTTCCACCATTCTCAACGAATTCGCCTCCCTAGCCTCCCGTATGGTCGCCCCCATACAAAATGTCAGTTTCTACATCATTCGTTACGTCCTTGTCTGCCTCGTGCGTCACATCCTCTGCAGACGCACTCAATTGCTTCACAGCACCCTCATGCTCCACCTCATGTTGCCTTTCCTCCACTTCCTCACTCCACAACCGACCATGCCTACATCCATCCTGGCGGTTCTGATCAGTCACTGTAGGTCCTCGCCTCGAAATGTCACTCCTTGATATTCCCTGGTCCGTCCTCCGCCTCGCACATTCAGCCGCTATGTGATGATAACCATCACAGTCTACAAGTTCTACGTTGTCCAGCGTAAGTTACAAGTATTTGTCCTAAATTCCTCTAAGACCACATGAAGGTATTGGTTGCCTCAGTCATCTTTAGGCTAAAACTACCTTCTGAATAACCCTCATAAGCCCCTGCCGTCCACTTGCCTTGTTGAGCTACATGTACATTCCAAACTTCCCAAACACACTACGTAGGTCAGCTTCATTCGCCTCGAAAGGCACGTTATGTAACTTGAAACATCGACCATCTTTACCAGGATGTCCTCATTAACCTTGATAGCAACATCCTGATAATGATCGAGTAGATCCTCATACACCTGTGATGACGGCAGTTTCACGAACATTTGGTAGTTTCCATTTAAGGCTACACCGTAAAGGTCGCAATCCTCAATCCCATGTGTGTCTCGAATAATCAGAGGCAACAACGTCAACGCCGAATCTTGATTAATTGTACCTCTCAGTAATTCTATGCCAACAATGTTAATTCTGCGGCGCACCCCAACCACCATTGTGACAGCCTGGCTAGCACTTGTGCCAGTCAGAGAGGTGTAGCAAATGTCCACCCTCACCAGCAGCTTGGCGAGGAATGTGTCCAAGTTTATTTAGGTATACACAGATAGTTGCATAATTATCATACATAGCAGCATGTGTAGAAAACCTAGGATAACCCAAAAAAGCAAGACTGACCTCTTTCATTGGGATCCTTGTGATAAGTATTTATTTAAAAGTTCTAAACAGGTAAGTATCTTAACTGTCAAAACAGTTACAAAAAGATACACTAGGGGAGAGGTAACATTCATTGTCATTAAAGATAGGATCGGATTATGAAATCGCTCTCCCTCTCTGTAACCTTATTCATAAGGTACATTTTGGCTTTCTTCTTGAACTGGCTCATGCAATGACAGGGTTTAACATGTGTTGGCAGTCTCTTCCACTTTTTTATTGCAGTACAGAAAAAAAAAAAGTATTTGAAGCCTGACTACTGACTCTAGGTACAGCAAAGTTGTTCTTTCTCTAGTTCAATATTGCTTTAGTTCCCAGCCTCAACAAAATTGGGGACACTGGTTGTGAGCAATTTTATAAACTTCAACATTCAGCATATCCAGTTGTAATTCATCCTGGTCTACATGCTGTCTTGGACCCAGGTCCAGAATGAATCTCGCCATTTTGTTCTGGGTGATTTGTATTTATCTGTTTTTTGACTAATCTTTTCAGCATATCACTACAAACTGGAAAATGGTAAATGCAATACCTAATGACAAAGCAGATGTCCTTAGCTTCGAACTATAGACCAATAAACCTTGCCTCAATAGTGGGAAAATTTATACAATCAATAATTGTTGAGGTAATTCAAAGAAACCTCAGACTATTTAATGGTCCAAGTTGGACCGAAAGTCATGTCTGTTGACTGTGGGGGTTATTTTTGTTTGTCATGACTTTTTTCTGAATCTCTCAGGAATGTTTCCAGCACCTTGTTGAATCCATCATGAAAAATTCAGGTTATTCTGGGGGCATTGCTGTGGGGCTACCCAGTGCTAGAAGGGTGTACCCCAATTGTTCACTTTTTTGTTCATTCATTGTTGCTAATGAAACTTGGTAATTGCAGGCAACAACTTGTGCACGTCCCTTAGTGGGCGTCCATGTTGATGGAGCTGTCTCTGGAGTGTCCGTCTCTTTACCAGCTGTATTTCGGGCACCCATCAGGCCAGATGTAGTTAATTTTGTTCATGACCAAATGGCAAAGAACACCCGGCAGCCATATGCAGTCAATAAAGATGCAGGTTAGTTTGTTTTTCACTGTTAATCCATGTTTTGTGAGTGTATAGCTAGATCAGTTTTAAATAGGTTATACAGGCAGCCATAAGTTTCAATATAATTTATACAAGTGGCTGGCAACAGCCTGGTTAAACAGTCAACAGAAAAGCCAGATTCTAGGCTGGGCTGTGAGGATGGAAGACTAAACCAGTTGTAAATATGGGAAAACTTTGAAGGATTTAAAGATTTTAAATGAACTTGCTCCAGAATAGAGGAGATTTGCTGTAAAGAACTTGTGCCATATGCATTTTCTTCTATCCTTTCACTGTCCAACCCCTTCCCCCTCCCCTCCCCCATTAATATTGCTGAGAAAAAATATCTGAAATGGTAGAGAATGTTTCTGAAGGTAATGACTCCAAAAGGACAAAATTTTATGGAAAACTTAGAATTATGCAGGTGCAAAGTAGTGGTCTGCAGATTTTATGCATCAGCAATTTTGCCCATTTTAAGCCTATTTTTGTCCTTTAAGCCAATTTCATTGCTCCAATTGACCAAATTCTTAGCTATTTTGCTAGTATGTTTTCCATTCTCTTGATTGAGCACAAGAAATTGCTCATCTAACTACAGTGGAACCTCTGTTTTTGTCATTAATTCGTTCCAGAAAATCTGACAAAAACCGAATTTAACGAAAACTGAAGCAATATTTCCAATAAAGAAATAAATAATTTAAATCCAATTAATCCATTACACCCAAAAGTATTAACAAGAAATGCATTTTAGAAAATAACTAGGTTTACATACAGAAAACAATGAAATCAATAGAAAGGACTAATGAAATAAGGACATAAGAAAGAACACTGCAGCAGACCTACTGGCCCATGTGAGGCAGGTCCAAGTCTCCTACTGGCTTAGGCCAATACCCCAGCCTAGTCGGGTCAGGTCACATTCGCTTTAGGGAGGAGCACGGCATTTGACCTAGTAGCACAAGCTAGTCAAGTCCAACTTGCACCCACTCGTGTATTTAACCCATTTTTAAAGCTACACAATGTTTTAGCCTCTATAATCGTTCTTGGGAGTTTGTTCCATTCATCCACAACTCTTACTATATCCTTCCTGAATCTGAATTTTTCCAACTTAACCCTTTCAGGGTTTCCAACGTACAAGTACGGCTTACACACCAGGGTTATTGACGTACTAGAACTCCTAAATTCTAGTGCCTTCAAACCTAGCGAGAGAGCTGTTAGGCCTACATATGAAAGAATGGGTCTGTGGTCAGTATGCACAGTATAAAAATCCTGCAGCAAAGTGCGTAATGGAAAAAAAAAACTGAGTGTTGTTGGATTAAAACCGACTTTGAACTGTATTTTCGTATGGTATTTATGGTTGTAGTCTAGTTTTCCTGGTCTCATTTCATAGAATGAAAGACATACATGGTCCTTCACGGCACCCCATATTGGCCCGCTGCCACCACCCTGGTGATCACACACTTCAACCTATTCCCCAATATTTTAGCGAATAACTTACTATCTGCACACAGTAAAGAAATAACCCTATAGTCCTTCACCGTGTGCAGACTGGCCACCTTCGGGACCAAGACTACCACCGCCGTCTCCTGCAAAACCCCCAGCTCACCCCTTGTTTTCATCTCATTCAACAACCTCGCCAAGAACTCCTTAAGCATGTCCCAATTTTGTAAGTAAAACTTGCATGGCAGACCGTCGATTCCCAGGGATTTACCCCTACTCATACTCGATAATGCCCTCCACACCTCCCCTTTTTCAATGTCCCCACCCAGCGCTATACGGTCCCCCCTGCTCAGGACATTGACCACATGCCGTCCCAACTGCCCTAACGCTTCCCCCTGCACACCTACACTCAAAAGTCCCGAACCATTCATCCGCATAACAACCCATCCCTTCCGTCGTACGAAGCACCTGCCCCACACGAAACCCTCCGACCTCCTCTTGCACTAACAAACATTCCATCTCTGTGGCCGCCTGACGCTTCCACTGCCCCCGCAGAACACGTCGACGGCCTGTCACCCCACAAAACTTCCTCTAACCCACCCTTAACCCGCACTGCATTAAACTTCTCATTCTGCAATTCCCTGATGCTAACGGGAAAGATTATTTGGTATTCTGGTAGCGGGTGGTTAAATGATACGTCTTCGGAGGCTTCTTACTTTATTGTTAAGTAGTGGGTACACAGGCTTGTGTTGTGCCCATGGCCCAGGCAGGGCCATCCCACGAGAGAGAGCTGGGAGTACTTGTGTCTTGCTGCTAGGCCGCTGTGTCAGTGAGAGGGAGGCATGGGCCGGCAGGCTGGCGTGCCTGCCTAGAGTCCTGGCTACAGAGGGCAGCACCTGAGTGGCGCGAAATATGAACTAAGCTGGCAGACAGCATGGGCTGTCTGTGCAGACAGTACAGGCTGTCTACATACGCTCGGCCACCTACCTTGCGTCGTCCCGACGCGACAATACTGGTGGTAAAAGAAACTCGGTCTCTCTCTCGTAGGAACGGGGCACAGAACACAAAATAAAAACATATATATACATATGGACATTGAAAAAAAACTTCCTACATGGAGGGAAGAAAAAAACATGTGGGGTGTGCTAAACATCGTGGTCATAGGCAATGAGCGTTGAAGGGCATCACTGCACGCCTTCCTGCGTCTGGACATACTGCAACACGGGAGACATCACTGCGGCTGAGCTGTGACGTAACAGGGTACGGTCTCCTCTGGTGAAGCAGTCATCGTAGGAGTCGCTGCAGGTTTTCACTCAACCTAGGGCACGACATGCTGGTGCCCTTGAGTGAGGCATCGACAAAACTCGGCAACTGGGCAGGACTTCTGGCAAGCGACTCAGGACACTTCTTGACTGGTACTGTCGCTGGGCTGTCACTGCCGGCGAGCGTGGAGCGAGTCGTGGCAGAGACGACTGGGCGAAACATCTGGGAGTCGTAACATCATACACCAGACTGCAGTGAGAGAGCTAGCAGTCAAAGTGACATCTTCTATGTGCAGGCTGCTCACTGAAGCTTGTGAGACGAGGCTGACACAGCGCCTGCCGACAGGCCTGGCTGCAGCTTGACGAGTATCATCTCTCGACAGTTATAGCAGAGGTTAGCCTAAGCGTCCCCAGACTTGCTTCTCTACATATAACTGCACTCTGACGGTCTGAAGGTGAAGTGAAACAAATCTCGATGGGAATCGTAGCAGGTACGATTCTGTAGAACATCACGAGCGATGAGCATAAAAGCTTTCTGTACAAGAGGGCTCGTATGCTCAGGGCTGAGTAATCGGCTGTCACACACACTGGTCACACGGGTGACTTAACACAGTGGTGCTACTCAGGTCTGGCTGGCCCAGACCTCACTGGACACACGGAAACTTTAAAAACACACCGCTGTACATACGGTACAACATGGCTTAACTATCTTCTCGACAATACTGAAATAATTACTGAACACTCGATGGTGCAAATGACATGCTTTTCTGTGCGAGGGTGACAAAACTGACACTAAGACATGTACTACGTCAGGCAGACCTCTCGAGGTGACGTCAGGCAGACCTCTCGAGGTGACGTGTGAGAACACTGACGTAAGAGGACCTCTCGAGGTGACGTAATCTAGGTGACACACCTCTCGAGGTGACAAACCTCTATGACGTTTCGAGGTCGTCAATCTCAGGCAGACCTCTCGAGGTGACAATACGTGAAATAGATTACGTGCAGACCTCTCGAGGTGACGTCAGATGGTGTCACATCATGTGATGTCAGGCAGACCTCTCGATGACGTCGCGACCTCTCGAGGTGACGTCAGGCAGACCTCTCAGACATCTCGAGGTGACGTCAGCGAGGTGACGTCACATCTCGAGGTGACGTCGGCAGACCTCTCGAGGTGACGTCAGGCAGACCTCTCGAGGTGACGTCAGGCAGACCTCTCGAGGTGACGTCAGGCAGACCTCTCGAGGTGACGTCAGGCAGACCTCTCGAGGTGACGTCAGGCAGACCTCTCGAGGTGACGTCAGGCAGACCTCTCGAGGTGACGTCAGGCAGACCTCTCGAGGTGACGTCAGGCAGACCTCTCGAGGTGACGTCAGGCAGACCTCTCGAGGTGACGTCAGGCAGACCTCTCGAGGTGACGTCAGGCAGACCTCTCGAGGTGACGTCAGGCAGACCTCTCGAGGTGACGTCAGGCAGACCTCTCGAGGTGACGTCAGGCAGACCCCTCGAGGTGACGTCAGGCAGACCCCTCGAGGTGACGTCTGGCACGCGCCTCGAGGTGACGTCAGGCAGACCCCTCGAGGTGACGTCAGGCAGACCCCTCGAGGTGACGTCAGGCAGACCCCTCGAGGTGACGTCAGGCAGACCCCTCGAGGTGACGTCAGGCAGACCCCTCGAGGTGACGTCAGGCAGACCCCTCGAGGTGACGTCAATGTGATGCGGGCAGCAGACCACAGCATGTGGCTTGGGACATCTGGTAACTCAAGTGGCTTTGTAGGTCTACGTGACATCGGCCACACCCAACGTGGTGTTGATCTACGTGGCATGCTGATCCACGCAGCTTCGAGTGGCCTTGGGCACTCGGATACACAGCACTGGCAAAGAATTCACACGAAAAACAGCAGAAAACACAGCAGAGGGAGTGGACAGTGGTGAGTGTATGGTAGTGTGGTGGCGAGGAGCGTGGGTGAGTGTATGGCAGGGCGAACATCTAGCCATTCCTCCTCCTCCTCCACCCACAAACACGTGGAGAAGCTCACACTGGACGCAGAAATCACCACAAAACTCGCCTCTGGCTTGCTGAAACAGCTGTGCTGAGCTGAACAACAGCAGCAACATACAAGTGACGCTGAACACGTGACTTGAGAAACAGCGTAGGACACTGTAGCGTGGGGTCACTGTGACGCCACTCGCAATTCTCGAAGACTTTCGACAAATTTCGGCTGGATCCTGCTAGTACCTGTGTCTGGATGCTCAAAAGTGCAGACACGACATCAGGATAACTCGTTGAGAGACGGATGCTTCTTGTATGGGATGATGAAGTGAAGATGACTTCATACCTCTTCCTCCCTCTCTCCAGGCAAACACAGCTGCTGCGAGCACCGCTGTCACCATTTATAACGGACTTTATTTGGTAGTTTGTAAGCGGGGTGTGAATGAACTTCTTATGAGGCTTCTTACTTTATTGTTAAGTAGTGGGTACACAGGCTTGTGTTGTGCCCATGGCCCGGGCAGGGCCATCCCACGAGAGAGCTGGGAGTACTTGTGTCTTGCTGCTAGGCCGCTGTGTCAGTGAGAGGGAGGCATGGGCCGGCAGGCTGGCGTGCCTGCCTAGAGGCCTGGCTACAGAGGGCAGCACCTGAGTGGCGCGAAATATGAACTAAGCTGGCAGACAGCATGGGCTGTCTGTGCAGACAGTACAGGCTGTCTACAATGCGTTGCTTCAGCCCCTCTATTTCCTCTGCAGGATAGCCCCTGCCCCCTCCCCCCTCTCCCATAACAATCCTGCAACCGCCCCTCTAAATATCTTATAAGCCCAAGTGTCATCTGAGCCTCCCCTTGCCCTGTCTAATTTAATACGCCCTGATCCTCTCCTTTGCCAATCCATCCCACCATGCCAACATATCCCCAACATCCCATCCCTGACCACAACTCCCTCCACAATTGCGCAAACCCCTCCCTCCCCCCCTCCATCTGCAAGGAGCCGAACATTCAATTTCCAACAACTCCTATGCCTCCTAGGCAACCCGTCCCACCCCACTTCAACAAAAACTGCCCAATGATCTGAATGTGCTACTTCCACCACACACCCTTTCCACCCTTGCAATCTGTGTTACATACAAACGGTCCAGACAAACAGCATACCCTCCTCGCACAAACGTGTGCTCCACCTCCCATGCCTCTCCCGTAGCTACATCCCACAACCCCCCCCCCTTGCAAAAGATCCCCTAACACTACAGAGTGAAACCCAGCCCCTCGAGGCTCCACATCTTTCCTTCTTGCCACACAGTTCACCACCCACAACCGCAATGGGGGGGAGCGACCGGAGGTGGTACACTAACACATCCCTCAAAGGCAGTCTTGACACATCCATCCCTCTCTGCGGGCCCATATACACACTAGCGCCACCCTCACCCCCATCCACAGCCCATCCACTCGCATGACCCGCCCCTTTCCTACCTCACTACGATACACAAACTGGCTGGTCTCTCGCAGAAGAATGGTGACCCCCCCCCCCCTTTCAATCGAGTTGAAGGCGCAACAAACGCCAGAAATCCATCCAGTACTAACTCACACCTGGCTTTATAATTGTACTCTTACACAAAAGCTACATCCACTCCATACCTACGAAGAAAACCCACAAACCACATACACTTCACTCTGTCTCGCAACCCATTTACATTTACCGAGACACACTTCAAGCCAGCTATACCTTGTGCCCTGTCGGCACTGATCCGCCTTTAGACGCTTGCCGGCGTCTACCACCACGCACACGACCAGACACTGGAGGTCTTCCATTATCCGCCACCGGACCCCTTGGCCCTTAGGGCCGCCCGGTGCCACCTCTGCCCACACCTTGCCTGGCCTCTGTGCCGGGGTGAGGACATCATCAGTCTGACAATGCCGCCGCCCATTTGCACGATCCTTCCACTGCCTCCATAGCCACCTTCAGAAGGCCTTCATTATGCACCACTGCCTCTACGGTGATGACATCCATCCCAGCAGCCTGTTTCTCAACCAGCTCCTCTACATCCTGGGACCGTACACAAGACACATTCCCAAGGGATAATTCAAGCCCCTCCTCTTCCACCTCTCCAGGTGTGTCTAACAATCCCTTCAGCACAGTCGCTAATGTGTTGTCCACTCTTCCACGACTATCCTACCCTCCTCGCCCAGCATAACCGGGCCAACGGAGGAAGGATCTCCAGGTAGTCACACAAGACCCCTCAATCAGCTCCTCTTGCTCTCCACCTCTTCACTCAACAATGACGTCTTTGGACATGCACCTGACTCAGGCACCAGTCACCTCCTGGACGGGCTCTTCCATTGGTGGCTGCCTTATGTCCTTCTTCCACTGTTGGCGACCACATTGTGCTGCAAAGTGATCGTACTCTCCACAAAGACGACAAGTGCGGCATTGCCCAGCATAGGACACTATCACTTGCGTACAAAAATTGTCCATCACTACATACGACGGTATGGGATGTTTCAAAGACATCTTCAGTGAGAAGGTACCTTCAAGGAGGCCAGCATATGCGCCCTCCATCCACTTGCCGACTGTCGCCACATGTACATTTCCATACCTGCCATAAATCCGTCTCATCGGCTTCAAAAGGCAAGTTTCGTACCTTAACCCAAGTGAAGTAACGTATACGTCGATGAGCCTCGCTGTGACCGCTGGGTTGACAACCACACAACTATCCTGATATTTGTTGACCAACTGCTCGTAGGCTCGTTCGGAGCTTTATGAAGACCCTATAGGCCCCATTAAGCGCCACGCCACTCCTTAAAGTTCTTCATCAGCTACACCATAAGTCTCCCTGATGATGGCTGGCAGGATAACAGAAGCTGTTTGGGCTGTCACAGCTCCACGCACCAGCTCAAAACAGTGTTGATCCGCCTCTGTGGCTGCACCTCCATGTTGAGAAAATCTCAGCTTGCTTCAACGGCCAGCAAAGGGCAGTGTAACGCACGTCCACTCACTACAGAGGTCGAGCGACAAAAATGATTGCCATTATTAGGTTAATTCCATGATATATTAACCCTTTCAGGGTTTCATCCGTATTAGTACGGCTCACGCACCAGGGTTTTTGACGTACTAGTATGCCTAAATTCTAGCGCCCTCAAATCTAGTGAGATAAAGCTGGTAGGCCTACATATGAAAGAATGGGTCAGTGGTCAGTGTGCGCAGTATAAAATATCCTGCAGCACATTGTGTAATGAGAAAAAAAAACTTTGACCGTGTTTTTGGATTAAAACGGCAACTTTGCCCTGAATTTTCGTATGGTATTTATTGTTGTATTCTAGTTTTCTTGGTCTCATTCTATAGAATGGAAGACATTACAGAAATTAAGATTATTTTCACTGATTTTTTTACAATGAAAAGTACTACCTTGAAATTGAGCTCAAAGTAGCAGATATGTTCGAGTTTTACCAAAGTTCAAAAGTAAACAAATCATGCTAAGCGTCCACTACACGTCAACTGGCGAGTCTAATATTCTTTCACAAGTGCGCCGATATTATTTATGCCATTTTTTACATTAATGCAGTTGTCTGCGTAGCAGTAAATCTTCTATTTTTTTTTTCTTTGAGAATAGAAATTCAAAGTGGAAAGCAAAAGAATGTAAGAGGGCATTGGGACATGACTAATGAACAGAGGAAATGTCATTTTAGTGCCAGGAATGTCTTTCATGTTTATTCTGGACCCTGTATGGAAATTGGCATCTTTAGAAATTTGTGTGAAATTGGCAAAATTGCTAAATGGGTGGTTTCTTGCATTCATTCGATAGAAAAAATGGAGTTCTAGCGAAATAGTTATGATTTTTGCGACTAGTACACTGGAATTGGCCGAAAATAGGGCTCAAAGTTGGCAAAATTGCCGGTGTAAACATTGTCGAGACCGCTAACTTTGCGAGAGCATAATTCCATAAGTTTTCCATCAAAAATTTGGGCGACCCTGAGAACAAGTCTGAGGGGGCCTGTCGACCCTGAAAGGGTTAAAACTAAGGGATTTGTGATCACTATCCCCAAGCTCATAATTAACCTCAAGATTATTTATTAGTGATTCCCTGCTGGTAAGAACCAAGTCAAGCAGGTTAATTTTTCCAGTTGGTTCTGTCAAACTGTTTTAATAAAACAATCCAGAATCATATCAAGAAAGTCACTTGACTAAATTTGTCAAATTGCTCCAGTGAATTTGTCTAAAGCTGAAATCTCCCATTAGCACATTTTCGATTGTAGATGCCTTACGAATTTCATCCCATCGACGTTTACTGCACATCCTGTCAAGATTTGGGGACTTGTAAATCACACCTGAGATTAGTTTTTCATGGCCCCCAAGAAGCTGTCACCAGATTGTGGCTGACGCTTCAAATTTTATATCTTGTCTAACAACAGTTTAAATTCTGACATACATCGCTACTCCACCACCCTTCCTGTTGACCCTATCAGTGTGGAATAATTTATAGCCTTGTATGTAACATTCAGAAGGCATCTCTCTGATTGAGCTAGGTCTCTGTTATAGCAATAATCTGTTTCTTAGACTTGCAATTAATCTTTAGCTCATCTATCTTATTTCTTACACTAATGCTATTAGTATAGTAAACCTTATGGGAGCTAGTCTCTTGCTGCCCTCTGCTGTCTCCCATTGTTTTCTGACCTGATCCTTTGTTATAACTTTATGATGAATGTCATTTATACATTTACTGTTTTCAGCCCTCTCTGATTAAAATCCTAGACATGTCAGCAATGGCCCTCTTGATCAAGTTGGCAAGTGTTACCACCCCTGCCCCCAGAGAGGTGTACCACATCCTTTGCATACATGTCATGTTTGCCATAAAAGTAGTCCCAGTTGTCAATGAATGGGATTGCAAGTTCCTTGCAGTATCTGTCTAGCCAGCAGTTTACACCAGTTGCCTAAGACAACCATTCATTTCCCACTCCCCTTCTAGGCAAGATGCTACATACAATTGGGACCTACTTCACTTAGACTTAAATTTATAGCTGAGCTGTACTTGTCTAGCAGCTCTTCTCACCTACCCTTCTCAGTATCATTTCCACCAGCACAGACAGATAATGGGCTTGTTGCCATTATTTTTTTATTTTATTATCACACTGGCTGATTCCCACCAAGGCAGGGTGGCCCGAAAAAAAAAAAACTTTCACCATCATTCACTCCATCACTGTCTTGCCAGAAGGGTGCTTTACACTACAGTTTTTAAACTGCAACATCAACACCCCTCTTTCAGAGTGCAGGCACTGTACTTCCCATCTCCAGGACTCAAGTCCGGCCTGCCGGTTTCCCTGAACCCCTTCATAAATGTTACTTTGCTCACACTCCAACAGCACGTCAAGTATTAAAAACCATTTGTCTCCATTCACTACTATCAAACATGCTCACGCATGCCTGCTGGAAGTCCAAGCCCCTCGCACACAAAACCTCCTTTACCCCCTCCCTCCAACCTTTCCTAGGCCGACCCCTACATCGCCTTCCTTCCACTACAGACTGATACACTCTTGAAGTCATTCTGTTTGGCTCCATTCTCTCTACATGTCCAAACCACCTCAACAACCCTTCCTCAGCCCTCTGGACAACAGTTTTAGTAATCCCGCACCTCCTCCTAACTTCCAAACTATGAACTCTCTGCATTACATTCACACCACACATTGCCCTCAGACATGACGTCTCCACTGCCTCCAGCCTTCTTGCTGCAACATTCATCACCTATGCTTCACACCCATATAAGAGCGTTGGTAAAACTATACTCTCATACATTCCCCTCTTTACCTCCAAGGACAAAGTTCTTTGACTCCACAGACACTCGCCCTTTTCTTTCTTTCAACACACCGGCCGTATCCCACTGAGGCGGGGTGGCCGAAAAGGAAAAACAAAAGCTTCTCCTTTTACATTTAGTAATATACTGTATACAGGAGAAGGGGTTACTAGCTCCTTGCTCCCGGCATTTTAGTCGCCTCTTACAACACGCATGGCTTACGGAGGAAGAATTCTGTTCCACTTCCCCATGGAGAGAACAGGAAATAAACAAGAACAAGAACTAGTAAGAAAATAGAAGAAAACCCAGAGGGGTGTGTACATATATATATGCTTGTACATGTATGTGTAGTGTGACCTAAGTGTAAGAAGTAGCAAGGTGTACCTGAAATCTTGGTATAAACCTTGGTAATAAATACCGACAAGTTGGTTTAGAAAGACACGTAAGCAAACACTATGACATACTTATTAGAAAACGTTTCGGTCCTGGGACCTTGATCACTTCTAACATACAGAGGTAGAAAGGCATTATATATGTAGGCGGAGAGTGAGGTGTGACGCACGTGACCTGAGGAATGTCATAAGAACATAAGAATGGAGGAACACTGTAGAAGGCCTACTGGCCCATGCGAGGCAGGTCCTTATCAAAACAACCTCTGCCTATGATGAGGACGGGTAGACGATGAAATCATGTGACTTTTGTGTTGTTGGGTTGGTGGTGCTTAAGTATCATATATGCCAATGTTTTTGAAATTTTCAAAAACATTGGCATATATGATACTTAAGCACCACCAACCCAACAACACAGGAGTCACATGATTTCATCGTCTACCTGTCCTCATCATAGGCAGAGGTTGTTTTGATAAGGACCTGCCTCGCATGGGCCAGTAGGCCTTCTACAGTGTAACTCCATTCTTATGTTCTTATGACATTCCTCAGGTCACGTGCGTCACACCTCACTTTCCGCCTATACAGGAAGGCCCCACTTATACGGCTGGTTAGGTTCCAGGCTACCGCCGTAAAGCGGAAACCGCCGTCAAGTGGAACACCCTTTTTTTCCACTTACAAATGCATACAAACGCTAGATAACAAGTTTACACTAACATATATTAAGTTAGCAATAGAACCAGGCATCAAAAAACAATAAAAAAGTACAATACATACATAGTGCACTCATTACTTACCTTAAAATATTTATAGTCTTAATCTAGGGTGAGACAAGTAGTATTTATTGTAAGAAATCAAGTGTGCTATGTATGGTAGTCAGCCAGGCTACCATACCAGGCCACCCCACCCACACATACAATTCTATGATATTTAAGCATCCCAGAGCGATAAAATGTATATACAGTTCACTCATTACTTACCTTAAAATATAGGGTGAGATGAGTAGTATTTATTGTAAGAAATCAAGTGTGGTATGTATGGTAGTCAGCCGGGCTACCATACCAGGCCAACCCACCTACACATACAATTCTATGACATTTAAGCATCCCAGAGCGATAAAATGTATATACAGTTCACTCATTACTTACCTTAAAATATTTGTAGTCTTAATGTAGGGTCAGGAGTAAGTAAATGAGATAAAACAAATAAATGAGAGAGAAAGAATGAGTGCATGAGAGAGGACAGGCGCAGAGTTATGTAAACAAACCAGGCGAAGGTAAGTTTTGTAAACGAAGTGTACACGTCTGGTTTGTGTACAAGTTACATTGTGTACGGGTTGTCTCTACATTGATACGGTAGAATAAATAAAGAAGAACACTCCCATTCTCATGTAACATCATTTTGAGAAGAAATGATACTCTGAGTGAAGGCAATGGAAATAAGTCACTGACTTTATTGGGTTATCCTAGGTTCTCTACACATATGTTATGTATGATAATCTATGTAACTGTATTTGTGTATACCTGAATAAACTTACTTATTATTATTATTATTAGCATTTCTAATATGGCGTCACTTGTGCAAGTCGTCTGCTACCACATCTCATATTTGTTTATTTATTCTATTGTGGGGTGTATTTATCATCTTTTTATGTTATGTATCGTGTTTATTATATAATTTTGAAAAAAATATCATAGATGGATTAATGAATGTGTATTTAACGTAATATACGACATTTAAATGAGACTCGATTATCATTACTAATATGACGTCTGGAGACATAAGACACTTACTGATTTTAATGTGTACCTGCATGCCAGCACAGTATGTAAGTTTATTTAAGTACAGGTATACATAAGTATAATTATCAGTATATATAAAATATGAAATAACTTTTAAAAACATTTGAAATTTTGGAGTTTCCAGACAAATGGAGAGACTTAGTGCTTACTGAGCTCACGAAGAATGTAAACAAACAAGGTGGGGCGCGGTGACCGTATTAGAAAGTCAGGTGGGGGGAGCCGTATAGCGAGTTTTGGTCATAATTTGAAATGACCGTATTAGCGGAAAGCCGTAAAGTGAAACTCCGTAAAGTGGGGCCTTCCTGTATATATAATGCCTTTCTACCTCTGTAGGTTAGAAGTGATCAAGGTCCCAGGACCGAAACGTTTTCTAATAAATATGTCAGTGTTTGCTTACGTGTCTTTCTAAACCAACCTGAAATCTTGCATGTTTACGAGACAGAAAAATGGACACCAGCAATCCTACCATCATGTAAAACAATTACAGGCTTTCGTTTTACACTCACTTGGCAGGACGGTAGTACCTCCCTGGGCAGTTGCTGTCTACCAACCTACTACCTAGGACTCACCCTTTTCCCCTCATCAATTCTATGATTCACCTCATCTTTCATAGACCCATCCGCTGACACGTCCACTCCCAAATATCTGGATACATTCACCTCCTCCGTACTCTCTCCCTCCAATCTGATATCCAATCTTTCATCACCTAATCTTTTTGTTATCCTCATAACCTTACTCTCCTATATTCACTTTTAAATTTCTTCTTTTGCGTACCCTACCAAATTCATCCACCAATCTCTGCAACTTCTCTTCAGAATCTCCCAAGAGCACAGTGTCATCAGCAAAGAGCAGCTGTGACAACTCCCACTTTGTGTGTGATTCTTTATCTTTTAACTCCACGCCTCTTGCCCAAGACCCTCGCATTTACTTCTCTTACAACCCCATCTATAAATATATTAAACAACCACGGTGACATCACACATCCTTGTCTAAGGCCTACTTTTACTGGGAAATAATTTCCCTCTTTCCTACGTACTCTAACTTGAGCCTCACTATCCTCGTAAAAACTCTTCACTGCTTTCAGTAACCTACCTCCTACACCATACACCTGCAACATCTGCCACATTGCCCCCCTATCCAACCTGTCATAAGCCTTTTCCAAATCCATAAATGCCACAAAAACCTCTTTAGCCTTATCTAAATACGGTTCACTTATGTTTCACTTTAAACACCTGGTCCACACACCCCCTACCTTTCCTAAAGCCTCCTTGTTCATCTGCTATCCTATTCTCCGTCTTACTCTTAATTCTTTCAATAACAACTCTACCATACACTTTACCAGGTATACTCAACAGACTTATCCCTCTATAATTTTTGCATTCTCTTTTATCCCCTTTGCCTTTATACAAAGGAACTATGCATGCTCTCTGCCAATCCCTAGGTACCTTACCCTCTTCCATACATTTATTAAATAATTGCACCAACCACTTCAAAACTATATCCCCACCTGCTTTTAGCATTTCTATCTTTATCCCATCAATCCCGGCTGCCTTACCCCCTTTCATTTTACCTACTGCCTCACGAACTTCCCCCACACTCGCAACTGGCTCTTCCTCACTCCTACAAGATATTATTCCTCCTTGCCCTATATACGAAATCACAGCTTCCCTATCTTCTTCAACATTTAACCCTTTGAGGGTCGACAGGCCCTCTCCGAAACTCGTTCTCAGGGTCGGCCAAATTTAAAAAAAAAAAAAAAATTTCTCTTATGAAAAGATAGAGAATCTTTTCCCGATCATAACGACACCAAAAGTTTGAAATTTGATAGAAAACTTACGGAATTATGCTCTCGCAAAGTTAGCGGTCTCGGCGATGTTTATGGATCGGCGATTTTGCCCACTTTGAGCCCCATTTTTGGCCAATTTCACTGTACTAGTCGACAAAAAACATGAATATTTCGCTAGAACTCCATTTTTTCTATCGAATGGGTGCAAGAAACCACCCATTTATAAATTCAACTATCCAGTACAGTGGTCAGAATTTAGCAATTTTGCCAATTTCACACAAATTTCAAAAGATGCCAATTTCGGAATAGGGTCCAGATTAAACAAGAAAGACATTCCTGGCACTAAAATGACATTTCCTCTAGTCATTAGTCACGTCTCAAGGCCCCTCTTATATTCTTTTGCTTTCCACTTTGAATTTTTATTCTCACAAAAAATATAAGATTTACTGTTATGCAGACTACTGCATTAGTGTAAAAAATGGTATAAATATTATTGGTGCACTTGTGAAAGAATATTAGACTCACCAGTTGACGTGTATTGCACGCTTGGCACGATTTGTTTACTTTTGAAGTTTGGTAAAAATCGAACATTTCTGCTACTTTGAGCTCAATTTCAAGGCACCTTTCATTGTAAAACCAGTCAAAATCATCTCAATTTCAGTAATATGTCTTCCATTCTATAAAATGAGACCAAGAAAACTAGAATACAACAATAAATACCATACGAAAATACACTGCAAAGTCGCTGATTTATTAAAAAAAATGGAAAAAGTTTTTTTTTTCTCATTATGCACTGTGTGCTGCAGGATTTTTTTTAGACTGTGCACACTGACCACATAGACCCATTCTTTCATATGAAGGCCTACCAGCTTTCTCCCACTAGATTTGAGGTCGCTAGAATTTATGAGTACTAGTACGTCAAAAACCCCTACGCGTAAGACGTACTAGTACGACGAAAACCCTCAAAGGGTTAACAATTCCTTAAAATATTCCCTCCATCTTACCAATACCTCTAACTCTCCATTTAATAACTCTCCTCTCCTATTTGTTCTCTAGGCTTTCTTAAGGACGGTGGGGAAATTTTCAGCGCGCTCTCAAGAAAAATTCGAAAAATAATGGAAATTGAGTTATTCATATAGAAAAATAGCTCAACTCTTTTGCAACACAATGGTACAAGAATAAATGTTTTAAGAAGTTTCTACAAGAAATTATAGTCATTTATATCAGGTATGGTAACGGCAATGTAGGTAGCGCGTCTGTTCTCAACCCATGTATTTTTTGGAATTATTTCCTTGTTTTTTATCGTTTTTTCTTTGCATTATTCTTTCTAATATAATAATTGATTATTTGGCATCATATAAGAGTAGGTGGAGCTTATCAGTAGTGCCAGCCAATCGGGAGCCATCTGAGAACACTCGGCAGTACTCCCCCTCCAGACGGTGCCAGGTGAAATCACTTCATTATTACGCTTATATCAGCTTATATATCAACTATATAGCTTATTTATCTATCAGAATTGATCTAATACGATATAATAAACACTATAAATAACAAACATGTTATATACTCTAGACTGAATAAAATAGGCCATAATATGGCGAGAGTCCACCATCAATATTTCGATATAAATGAGTTATTCCTCGTCTCCTTGTTGTATTGTTTGGTCTGTGAGTGATAGAAAATGGTATTTTGAAGAGGATAACTGCACTAGAACATCAGTTTACTTAGAAAACCACTGAAACGCGATTTTTTTTTTTTTTTTTTGAGATGGCGGGCCTGCCGGCGTTCCAGGCCTATATCTCGGAAGTAACTTTTTCACTTATTTCGCTTACCTACACCATTATTAATGATTGTATTGAAATGATTTTCACAGACAATATAAAACAGTGTGTTTGACTATTTGCTGCTTCTTTTTTTTTGGAATATATCAAATATTTTTTATTTTGTGGGAAGTAAAAGGCAGATATTTTGGTGAATGCCAAAAAGTCAATCAAATGTATTTTTTTTTTTCCATGATAATAAGATATATTAGATGAAACATGTGCATCCAAAATTCGTGTCAGACGTATTCTAACGGTTGGGATTGTCGGAAGTGCCACTTGTAGTGCCATTTTGTCATTCTTGCTGCAATATATGGAAAGTCATTAAATATTTTTTTTCTGTTTGTTGGCCAATCATACTGAAACTCATTCTTCTACATATGAACCTCTAAACGTACACCAAAAATAAAAAAAATTGGTTGAAAAATAAAAAAGTAGGCCGAAATTTTGACCTCCAGCCTTAACTTGTTAATCTCACTCCAAAATTTTTTTCTTATTTTCAACAAAATTTGTTGATAACATTGCCCACTCTCTCATTTGCTCTCTTTTTACATTGCTTCACCACTCTCTTAACCTCTCTTTTTCTCTGTATACTCTTCCCTCCTTGCATCACTTCTACTTTGTAAAAACTTCTCATATGCTAACTTTTTCTCCCTTACTACTCTCTTAACATCATCATTCCACCAATCGCTCCTCTTCCCTCCCGCACCCACTTTCCTATAACCACAAACTTCTGCTGAACACTAACACTACATTTTTAAACCTACCCCATACCTTTTCGACCCCATTTCCTATGCTCTCATTAGCCCATCTATCCTCCAATAGCTGTTTATATCTTACCCTAACTGCCTCCTCTCTGTTTATAAGCCTTCACCTCTCTCTTCCCTGATGCTTCTATTCTCCTTGTATCCCATCTACCTTTTACTGTGTAGCTACAACTAGAAAGTGATCTGATATATCTGTGGCCCCTCTATAAACGTGTACATCTTGAAGTCTACTCAACAGTCTTTTATCTACCAATACATAATCCAACAAACTACTGTCATTTCACCCTACATCATATCTTGTATACTTTTTTATCCTCTTTTTCTTAAAATATGTATTACCTATAGCTAAACCCCTTTCTATACAAAGTTCAATCAGAGGGCTCGTATTATCATTTACACCTGGCACCCCAAACTTACCTACCACACCCTCTAAAAGTTTCTCCTACTTTAGCATTCAGGTCCCCTACCACAATTACTCTCACTTGGTTCAAAGGTTCCTATACATTCACTTAACAATTCCCAAAATCTCTCTCCTCTACATTCCTCTTCTCCAGGTGCATACACGCTTATTATGACCCACTTTTCGCATCCAACCTTTACTTTAATCCACATAATTCTTGAATTTACACATTCATATTCCCTTTTCTCCTTCCATAAGTGATCCTTCAACATAACTGCTACCCCTTCCTTTGCTCTAACTCTGATACTCCAGATTTAATCCCATTTATTTCCCCCCTCCGAAACTCCCCTACCCCCTTCAGCTTTGTTTCGCTTAGGGCCAGGACATCCAACTTCTTTTCATTCATAACATCAGCAATCCTCCGTTTCTTGTCATCCGCACTACATCCACGCACATTCAAGCATCCCAGTTTTATAAAGTTTTTCTCTTTTTTAGTAAATATCTACAGAAGGGGTTATTAGCCCATTGCTCCCGGCATTTTAGTCGCCTCATACGACACGCATGGCTTACGGAGGAAAGATTCTTTCCCACTTCCCCATGGACAATAGAAGAAATAAAGAAGAACAAGAGCTATTTAGAAAAAGGAGAAAAACCTACATGTATGTATATATACATGTATATGCATGTGCATGTCTGTGAAGTGTGACCAAAGTGTAAGTAGGAGTAGCAAGATATCCCTGTTATCTAGTGTGTTTGAGACAGAAAAAGAAACCATTACCTGACATTATCCAACCTGTTGACTGTCACCAATACCAGCTCCCGGGAAGCACACCCTCTCTTGTCTTATTCCTGTTACAGAAAGCACGGTCCATATATCTTGCCTGCGAGTCTCCTACCACAAGAATTCGCTTACCTTTATTAGCAGGAGTAGTAGTACCACCTTTACCTTCACTGGCCACTGAAGTATGTTCATCCTGAAGAACAGAGAAGCGATTTTCTTCTTTCAAATCTTGTCTTTTAACTTTCCTTATTTTGATGCTCCTCCCATTACTGGGAACCACTCACCACTTGTAGCAGGTGCTGGACTGCACCTCACTGCTGATAAATGAACATTTAACATCACTTTTACCTTTATTTAAGACTCTTGGCATATGGAAGATGGCGAGAATTGTGAACAAAAGCGAAGTGACTAGGCCAAACAGATTGATAAAAAATTTCTTTGGTGCTGGACTAGAGAAAATGTAATGTTTTCCTTTCACCCAACATCTAACCAATTTTTTTTCAACACTTTGGTCATCTCCCACTGAGGCAGGGTGACCCAAAAAGAAAAAACAAAACAAAAAGAAAATGCTTTTATCATTCAACACTTTCACCTCACTCATGCATAATCACAGTCTTGGCAGAGGCACTCAATGCGACAGTTTAAAAGTCAACCTCCTAACTGCCAATATCCTTAACCCCTCCTTTAAAGTGCAGGCATTGTACTTCCCATTTCCAGGACTGAAGTCTTGCTAACGGTCAGGTCCCAAAAACCATTAGTCTCTATTCTATGCAGCAGCACTCCCCAAAGCTTAATGAGCAACTCATGATGGAAACCTTAACATTCCACCCAAGATTCCCTGAGTAACCACAGGAAATTAAAAAAAATTGCCATAATGTCTGGTAACTACAGTAAGCTTTGTAAATATGCATGTGCATACAGATTACAAAGTTAGACTTCACTGTTACCTGTTGTTTTAGAAATAAATGCTTAAGTATGTATGGGAGCCTTCCCTAAACTAGTATTATGTAGATTTGTCCTTCCTCTTGATGCACTCATTAACCTGTTAATAGGCACTGATAAGGCTAACTTATGGGGGATAATAAATATTCTCCCACCTGCTTACTGGCACTTCAGACACTGGGGTTAGA
The DNA here is from genome assembly GCF_038502225.1 of Cherax quadricarinatus. Classification (NCBI taxonomy): domain Eukaryota; kingdom Metazoa; phylum Arthropoda; class Malacostraca; order Decapoda; family Parastacidae; genus Cherax; species Cherax quadricarinatus. The sequence goes on along the minus strand of NC_091330.1, from coordinate 20,473,104 downwards.
GGACAAGTCTTTGCCAAGAAGCACAAGCCCCTTGATATTCCAGGCCAGTCATTTAAGTATGGTAAATCACAATCATTTAGTAAATTTTTTTGTCTTGCCAAGTATGGCAAAACAAAAGTATGGCAGAAGTTGCCTTGGCACTTCTTGAAACTCGGGCGATTATTCTGATACATTCTTGCTTATGCACATGGGTATATTTAACCCCTACTGTGGGTGGCAGAGCATAACAAGGCAGTGTTCAAATTTGCATGATTACCAGCCACTTGTGCAAGAATTGGTTATATGAATATAACTATCATTTGACTCGCGAAATCGTAATGACATGATTGCAAATGAACCATATCATGGGCAGGGATAGAATCCGCAGTCATGAAGCTCCAGATCTTCCTATGGGGTATAAATGTACCTAGTTGAATGAATTTTATTGTAGCTAGCTGGCCCAGTGACTAATGTCTGTCTATCCCTGCCTATGGTATGGTTTATAACTATTTCTTTTTGCATTTATATTTTGAAATGATAAAACAGTGCAATAACATGTTGCTTCTGAAGACTAGTAACACATAATGGCAGTGACATTGAGTGAACATAATGGTGTCAATAATACACACATTAATTGGCGAAAAAGAAAGATTTTGACAAATCCAAACTGAATACTGAAAGGATAAACTCCAAACATAATTAGTCTTATTTTTTGTAATGAAGGGAATGGAGACCTAGGTATGTAGATGGCTTTATGTATATACAGTTTTAAAATTATTTACCTTTGTTGTAGGTTAATAGATCTTGAGTAATGTTAATTTTTATTACTGTAACTGCAGGGAGAATTTGGGGTTCAGACCAACCTGTTTCCCATTTTAATACTCTGCAGATAGAAATAACCACTTATGATAGCTGTATTACCCCTTTATGGGTTATGCAAAGAAAAAAGTGGTACAGCTGGTTATATTGTAAACACTGGAAAGGTATTGTAATAAGTGGAGCTTTTGGTTTTGATTTGTAGACATTTGCTGCTGCTGTTGAAAAAATATATATAAATTATCTTGTTTAGATGAAAATACTATACATAACTAAAATAAGATGTGGAGGTACTGGGAAGATGGGGATAATTTGTGCTCGTAAATGTTGAAGAGGGGGCCCGTAATTTCATGTATTGGGCAGGGAAGTGTAACATTGAGAATGTGCCACAGTGAATGTGGGGGAAAGTGCATTAGCCAGTGAGGATAAGATTTTGAAGTGGTTGAGGCATTTGTCCAATAAATGTATGAAAGGGAAAGGTACCTAGGGATTGGAAGAGCATGCATAGTTTTTGTATAAAGTAAAAAGGGAATTTTGTGAGCAAGACTGTTGAATATATCAGGTAAAGGGTATGGTAGTTATTGGAGGAAGATTGTAGATGGACAAGGTTTTAGGGAGGGATGTGTTTACATTGATACATACAAGTGAATAGTATTTAGATTAGGAAGATTTTGTTGTATTTATGGATTTAGAAAAGGCGTACAATAGGATGGATAGGGGAGCAATGTTTCAAAGTATATGGAATAGATGATAGGTTATTTAAGCCAATTATCTTTAGTATATTGAGGCTCAGGGTAAGATATGTATAAAGGAAAAGATTATTTTTCCAGTAAAAGTAGTCTTGGGCACGTATGAGTGATACCACCATCGTTTTAATTTATGGATGGGCTTTGTGAAAGTGAATGTTAGGTGTTAGATTTGCATCTGAATCTAATACAATGTGGCAGTTGTCATTTGCTATTTTGCAGGTGTTAATGGTGCTATTGGGAAATTCTGATAAGTTGCAAATGTTGGTAGATGAATTGTGGAGGATGCATTAGAGAAGGAAATTAAAATTTAACTTAGGAAAGAGCAAGGTGATGAGAGTAACAAAATTAAGGTGGTGAAAGATTGTACATTAGATGGGAACCAACTAAAATTCATCATTCGGAAGTATTATGTTTTCCATTGTATCAAATACCAAGAAACAGTTGATAAAACGATAAAAACTGAGGGATTTTCGGTCACTATTTCAAACAAAAGCCTAGAAGTGGAGAAATGTTTTTAATTGCAAATTATCAAACAGCTCTGAGTGCAGGCGCTACTTCCACCTTAAGGACTCTTGAGTTAGCATAATTAACCCTTCCAGGGTCCACAGGCCCTTTCAGAGACTTGTTCTCAGGGTCCCCAAAATTTAAAAAAAAAAAAAAAAAAAAATCTTATGAAAATAGAGAATCTTTTCCCGATCATAATGACACCAAAAGAATGAAATTTGATGGAAAACTTACGGAATTATGCTCTTGCGAAGTTAGCGGTCTCGACGATGTTTATGCATCGGCAATTTTGCCCACTTTGCGCCCTATTTTTGGCTAATTCCAATGTGCTAGTCGACAAAAATCATAACTATTTCGCTATAACTCGATTTTTTCTAATGAATGAGTACAAGAAACCACCAATTTACTGATTTCAACTATCCAATACAGTAGTCAGAATTTAGCAATTTTGCCAATTTCACACAAATTTCAAAAGATGCCAATTTCCAAATAGGGTCCAGAATAAACAAAGACTTTCTTGGCAGTAAAATAACATTTCCTCTGTTCATTAGTCACGTCCCCACGCCCCTCTTACGTTCTTTTGCTTTCCATTTTTAATTTTTATTTTTACAAAAAATAGAAGATTTACAGTTATGCAGACTACTGCATTAGTGTAGAAACGGTATAAATAACATTGGCGCACTTGTGAAAGAATATTACTCGCCAGTTGACGTGTATTGGACGCTTAGCATGATTTGTTTACTTTTGAACTTTGGTAAAAATCGAACATTTCTGCTACTTTGAGCTTAATTTCAAGGTACTTTTCATTGTAAAACCAGTCAAAATTATCTCAATTTCTGTAATATGTCTTCCATTCTATAAAATGAGACCAGGAAAACCAGAATACAACAATAAATACCATACGAAAATATAGTGCAAAGTCGCTGTTTTAATCCAAAAACTTGGTCAGTTTTTTCTCATTACACAGTGCTGCAGGATTTTTTTTTATACTGCACACACTGACCACATAGACCCATTCTTTCATATGTAGGTCTAACAGCTTTCTCTCTAGATTTGAAGGCACTAGAATTTGAGTACTAGTACGTCATGGACCCTGGTGTATAAGCCATGGTAGTACGGCCGAAACCCTGAAAGGGTTAACCCTTTGAGGGTCGACAGGCCCTCTCCGAAACTCGTTCTCAGGGTCGGCCAAATTTAAAAAAAAAAAAAAAAAAATTTCTCTTATGAAAAGATAGAGAATCTTTTCCCGATCATAAAGACACCAAAAGTTTGAAATTTGATAGAAAACTTACGGAATTATGCTCTCGCAAAGTTAGCAGTCTCGGCGATGTTTACGCATCGGCGATTTTGCCCACTTTGAGCCCCATTTTCGGCCAATTTCACTGTACTAGTCGACAAAAAACATGAATATTTCGCTAGAACTCCATTTTTTCTATCGAATGGGTGCAAGAAACCACTCATTTATGAAATTCAACTATCCAGTACAGTGGTCAGAATTTAGCAATTTTGCCAATTTCACACAAATTTCAAAAGATGCCAATTTCCGAATAGGGTCCAGAATAAACAAGAAAGACATTCCTGGCACTAAAATGACATTTCCTCTAGTCATTAGTCATGTCTCAAGGCCCCTCTTATATTCTTTTGCTTTCCACTTTGAATTTTTGTTTTCACAAAAAATATAAGATTTACTGTTATGCAGACTACTGCATTAGTGTAAAAAATGGTATAAATATTATTGGTGCACTTGTGAAAGAATATTAGACTCACCAGTTGACGTGTATTGCACGCTTGGCACGATTTGTTTACTTTTGAAGTTTGGTAAAAATCGAACATTTCTGCTACTTTGAGCTCAATTTCAAGGCACCTTTCTTTGTAAAACCAGTCAAAATCATCTCAATTTCTGTAATATGTCTTCCATTCTATAAAATGAGACCAAGAAAACTAGAATACAACAATAAATACCATACGAAAATACACTGCAAAGTCGCTGATTTATTAAAAAAAAATGGTCAAAGTTTTTTTTTCTCATTATGCACTGTGTGCTGCAGGATTTTTTTTAGACTGTGCACACTGACCACATAGACCCATTCTTTCATATGAAGGCCTACCAGCTTTCTCCCACTAGATTTGAGGCTGCTAGAATTTATGAGTACTAGTACGTCAAAAACCCCTACGCGTAAGACGTACTAGTACGACGAAAACCCTCAAAGGGTTAAGGGGGCTGTATAGCAAAAATATGTAGCACTTTTGTTTACCGTCTGACTTCCTCCAGTTTTGGTGCACAAGATAGTGTTTTCACTCTTAGTAAAAAATACTTATCAAAAATATACCTCAAACAACTGAGAAAAGACTGAAAAAGGACTGATTTACTGACAATGCCCTTTGGTACGGTGGTACTCCTATATGGGACGACGTAAGGTTGTTTGGACACTTGGTGCCGAGAGAACAATGCTTATACGAATTTATAATTGTTACCTTTCCTCTAAATAACGTATCTTTATTTGACAAAAAAATAGTTTGTTCTTGGAATGTTGCAAAAAAATCTGCCCTTTACTCCCACATAACTCCCAACGTATTTGGAATATTTTAGAAAATGAACAATTGTTAGTTAGAGAAATCATTATTCTACAATTTCTGTGAATATTATTACATTTAAGTAATAAAGGCAGAGTAGGTACCGTAAAGTGAATGTTACTTCCGAGATATCGGCCGGGAGTGCTCTCCACCCCCCCCCCCCGTCTCAAAAAAAAAAATGCGTAAATCACATTTGTTTGGGTGTATTGTTTTAGTAAACTGGTGTTTAGTGCAGTTATCCTCAACACACCGTTTTCTATCATTGAAGACCAAGTCATACAACAAGAAGTCGAGGGGTAACAATTTTATATCGAATATTACTGGTGGATTCTCTCCA
>NC_091330.1:20453145-20458145 GCF_038502225.1 Cherax quadricarinatus | reverse complement strand
TCTGCCTTTTACCTCCCACAAAATCAAAAATATTTGATATATTCCAAAAAAAGAAGCAGCAAATAGTCAAACACACTGTTTTATATTGTCAGTGAAAATCATTTCAATACAATCATTAATAATGGTGTAGGTAAGCGAAATAAGTGAAAAAGTTGCTTCCGAGATATAGGCCTGGAACGCCGGCCGGCCTGCCGTCTCAAAAAAATTTTTTTTTTTTGCGAAAATCACGTTTGTGGTTTTCTAAGTAAACTGATGTTCTAGTGCAGTTATCCTCTTCAAAATACCGTTTTCTATCACAGACCAAACAATACAACGAGACGAGGAATAACTCACTCATATCGAAATATTGCTGGTGGACTCGCCATATTATGGCCTATTTTATTCAGTCTAGAGTATATAACATGTTTGTTATTTATAGTGTTTATTATATATTAGATCAATTCTGATAAATAAGCCGTATAGTTGATATATAAGCTGATATAAGCGTAATAATGAAGTGATTTCACCTGGCACCGTCTGGAGGGGGAGTACTGCTGAGTGTTCTCAGATGGCTCCCGATTGGCTGGCACTCTACTGATAACAAATAACCCGCACATAAAAGAGAAGCTTACGACAACGTTTCAGTCCGACTTGGACCATTGACATTGATGCTCCACCCACTCTTATATGATGCCAAATAATCAATTATTATATTAGAAAGAATAATGCAAAGAAAAAGCGATAAAAAACAAGGAAAAAATTCCAAAAAATACATGGGTTGAGAGCAGACGCGCTACCTACATCGCCGTTACCATACCTGATATAAATGACTATAATTTCTTGTAGAAACGTCTTAAAACATTGATTCTTGTACCATTGTGTTGCCAAAGAGTTAAGCTATTTTTCGGTATATATATATCTCAATTTCGATAATTTTTCAATTTTTGGTTGAGCGCGCGCGGAAATTTGTCCTAGCGCACCCTTAATGGAATTGATGCATTTTTAGTGAAAAACCTAAATTTAAATTGGACTGTTAAGTGTGAGCTTATTTTAACCCTTTCAGGTTCCGTCTCCTAGATCTACGGCTTTACGTTCAGGGTCCAAACCGTAGATCTACGTCATGAGCTCAGCTCGCTCTGATAAACTGTGAGTGGTACATTTGGGCCTAGATATGAGAGAATACATCTGTGGTATGTGTGCACCACATAAAACAAATCCTGCAGCACACTGTGTATAATGAGAGAAGAAAAACTGAAATCATGATTTTTAGATTAAAACAGCGACTTTGCAGTGTTTTTTCGTATGTTTTTTATAGTTCTATTTGCGATTTCTTGGTCTCATTTGATAGAATGGAAGACATATTACAGAAAGAGATGATTTTGATTGGTTTTAGCACTGCAAATGGCTTGAAACTGAGCTGTAAGTAGCGGAAATGTTAAATTTTTGCCAATGTTCAAGAGTAAACAAACGACCTCACACGTCTAATACACGCCAGCTGATGGGTCTAATATACATTCACAAATATGGTGATGATATTTATACAATTACTACAGTATTGCATAACAGTAAATCTTCTATTTTTTGGTGTGAATGAAAATTCATTGTGAATAAAAAATCAAAATGGAATTTATTTGTAAAGCCTCAAAATGTAACTAATGAACAGAAAAAATGTTAGTTTAGTTCCAGGAATACCTACATTGTTTATTCTGGACCCTATTTTGAAATTGGAATATTTTGAACTTTGTGTTAAATTGGCCAAATTAACAATTTCTGATCACTTTATTTTGTAGTTGAAACAGTTGACTTGGCGATTTCTTGTGCTCAATCGATAGAATAGAAGTAATACTAGTGAAATAGCTAAGAATTTGGTTGACTGGAATAATGTAATTGGCCTAAAATGGGAGTCAAAGTTGGCAAAATTGCAGATTCGTCAATATCGCTGACACATCAAAATTCGCGAGAGCATAATTTCGTCAATTTTCCATCAAATTTTGTACTTTTTGTTTTATTACCTTCACAAAAAGTAACTACCATTTCATAAGAAAAATAACATTTTTTTTTTTTTTTTAAATTCTTGGACACTGGGGCACCACTTCAGATTTGGGCCTTGGACCCTGAAGGGGTTAAGAACCTCATTTCAAGGTACTTAGGGTTTGAGTTGAACCACTTCACTAGTGGTGTTTAAAATTTTATCAGTTGATGCCCAGAAACACTGCCAATAGAACCCTCCCCTTCCTCCCTCTTCCCCCTTCCCCCCAGGAAATGCCTCAAAGTTGCTGTTGTAAACTAATGAGGTCAGATATTTTTCTTCATGCACTGAGGCAGGATTTATTTTGTTAACATCACACAAGTGACACTAGCATCAATGATTTAATCATTGTGGATGATGGCATCACTCGCATAGATAAAATTTGGAGCTGGATTCCCTCATCTAGGCTGCGAGTGGAAAATTTTCTCCTAGACGTGATAAAAATGGGTCTACAGTGAATGAAGAGTATAAGTCTCTTCCACATTGGTTTGCTGTATACTGTAACTGATTAGTTTTTTTTCTTGCACAGCCTTCCGCAAGTTGGACTCCCTCTATGGAACTTGGCGTAAGGAGTCAAGGAAGAAGAAGAATTACAATCTTCCAATGCCCAAGATGACTAACACAGATTTGGCTAGAATTTTAAAATCTGATGAAATCCAATTAGCCATCAGAGCTCCAAAGTAAGTTCTATTATGGTAGGGTATAATTTGTGCAGAACTTCTCTGGTCCTAACCTTAAGATAATACCAGTGCACAGACTTCTTGTCTGAAACTGAAGCTGCATTATTTATCAGGCAATCTTGTTTATAGGGCTATCTTGTGTGATAATGCTGATTAAGTATTTTTACCTACATGTTCCAAGCTGGAAATTTTTTTTTTTTAACAAGCCAGCCGTCTCCCACCGAGGCAGGGTGACCCAAAAAAAGAAAGAAAAATCCCCAAAAGGAAAATACTTTCATCATCATTCAACACTTTCACCTCACTCACACATAATCGCTGCTTTTGCAGAGGTGCTCAGAACACAACAGCTTAGAAGCATATACCTATAAAGATACACAACATATTCCTCCAAACTGCTAATATCCCGAACCCCTCCTTTAGAGTGTAGGCATTGTACTTATAAACTAAAAACTAAATTTTAACCAGGTATTTTAGTTTTCTAGTAATATTTATTAGTGCTACTGTAAATGCAAATGAAAGTAATCTGAGGTTGAAGTATTGTATTGGTCAAATTTTTTTCATGAAGGAACCTTAGAACAACTTTTGAATTTTCTTGGAAACTTGTAGCTTTCCTATTTTATGTAATAGACTGGCTATCATTTTTCAGTAAAACTGTGATTCGTCGGAAGATAAAGAAGAACCCACTATCAAACCGCCATGCCCTTCTACATCTCAATCCATTTGCTCGAGTTGAAAAGAAAGCAGCAATATTAGAGGAAAAGAAGCGAATTGAAGCAAAGAAAGCAATTGAAACTAAGAAAGCTGCAGTAAGTTGTGTAAAGAACTAGTTTAGTTTTTGTACTTTTAACTTTGCCAAATCATAGTGATCATTGTTCAACTTTATTGTAAATTTGTTGTAACTTGGAATCAGTCTTATCTTTTTATTTCATTAATATTTAATAACTTATGACAGATACAGTAAACTCTAATTGCACTTTTTATCCCCTTCCCTATCCCTTTAGATATAGGCATACATTTTGGCACCTTCAAATATGGTGGAAGAGGTCTGGGATATGCGTGTAGGCATGATAAAAGGGGTCTGTGTGAAATGTAAGCATAAATCTGGATGATTGTTTATCAGGATGTTCTTAAAAGTTTCTAAAGTCAGACAAGTTTTCCTTGATTAATTAGTGAAGCCGGTTTTTATGGCAGTGCACAGTCTGGTACTGTATGATCCCTTTGCCCCCCTCCCCCTCCTCCCAACCTTGCATTCTTGCATTTGCTGGGGTTGGATTCAAGTAACCACTTGTGTGACAAATCGTGCAGTTGCCCAGATCCATTTGGATCTTTGTCTTTTTTTTGCCGTTTTTTAGCACAGATTGTCCCATTAACCACAATAATGGTTCTAATACAGATCCTTGAACCCCCACTAACTACTCATACCCATTATGACATCTTCCCTGACAATTGCCATGTCTCCTTTCCCTAAGGTACTTTGATCCACTTGAATACATTATTCCTTCCTGCGCTTAATGTAGAATAATGTATTTTAAATTAAACCATTACAAGACAAAATGCAGAGTTGTAATTCGATTATTCTTGAGGGTCTGCAGGGTATGTAAACTTGAATACCATTTGAAGATATTAAAACTACATTCACCAAGCCTTTCCTAAAATACTGTTCCTTTCATTTCATCAGCAGTTATGAAAATCAGCCACTAAAGATCACATTTAAACTTGGTAAATGTTTAGAGGAGGGGGGGGGGGAGTCACTCCCCCAAGAGCAAGGTGGCTAACATTTCCAGTGCCTGCTCTAAATGCCAATTCCACTGACACAACCATTAGAGAATTAACCAGCAGGAAACTTCAAAATTTTGCTGAAACCAAACCTATAGTTCATGGTAATACTATGTGGAGGATGCAAGAATGTTAGATACAGCTAGGAGTCCTTGTGTGAATGTAATCCCAATATTTAAGGAAGGTGACTTAGGAAGCACTTGGCTACAGAAATGGTTTCACAAACTAACCAGCATTGGTTCACCTAACATGCAGTGAGAGAGCATCAGCTTTACTTGTCAAGGAAGGGTGGCTCCAATGGGAAATGCTCGACAGTCGCTCGTTGAATATCAGTCTTGCCAGAAGCATAACATCACAATTAATTTTCAGTACAGTCGTAAGTTGCTTGATCAAAGTTAGTATTTTTAATATTCTGAGGTTAGTCTTAAATTTCCAACAGAAATATGCGATATTACTGTTAAGGTGTGCCAGTGTAGAATTAGCGGAGCAGTCCTGTGGTAGTCCCTCTGCCTCTTGTGGCAAGGCTGTTATTTTGG